>NC_139644.1:4714365-4881865 GCF_964638095.1 Poromitra crassiceps | reverse complement strand
GTGTTCGCTCGTTGCTCGGCGCATTGACAGAGAGGAAGAGAGACTGGCTGCCACTGCGATTGCACAGCGCTACTGTGTGTGTGTGTGTGTGTGCGTGTGTGTGTGCGTGCGTGTGACAGTGAGAGGGAGAGAGAGAGAGAGAGAGAGAGAGCGAGCGAGCGAGAGCGGGCAGCATACACAGGCACACAGAGCGGGAGGTACGGCTCTGGCGGGAGGGAGACAGACAGACACTGAGCGAGCGCTGTGATTGGCCAAATCTTATGACGTGATAAGATCATTCAGTTTAGCACCGCGCGCACCGCTCTCTTCAATGAGGAAGTAGAAATCCAGACCTTGTAGAAAAGTGGCGATTTTGGGGCTTTGGGTTGAAAGTAATGTCTCCTACTTTCTGAGGCACACAATTACTCACATAAGACCCTAAATTTAATAGTTAGAAGGTTTTTGTGGATTTTGGTTTCCAGGGACTTTAAAACCAATTAGTAGACATAAAAATAACAGAATAATATAATACAAATTATTAACACTAGAAATGTACTCGAATAGTCAGACATTTGAATATTCGTTCATAATACTGACATTCGAAATTTAAAGCAATTGCATTTTTTTTATTAATATGAACTCATTTTTAGCTCGTTCATATTTACTCCGACTAGAAATAGAGCGCTCCTTTCTGGCCTACGTGCCTCTTTGTCGGCCTCCTTGCAGTGGCCGCTTCGCGCCCTCGCAGACGCAGCTCACTCCCTATGCAGACGCAGCTCGCTCCCTATGCAGACGCAGCTCGCTCCCTATGCAGACGCAGCTCACTCCCTATGCGGCCTCGCTTGCACAGGTTATTCCCTCTCCGATTATAGGTGTGAGATTAATCACTTCATTACATTTTTTGAAAATTTGTTTTTTGTCATGATGACATCACGGCAGACATTCAAATATTTGTGGAAAACCTCAATAGAATAATTAAATTTGAAAAAAAAATATCCGGTACAGCCCTAAAATTCACATGTTGTTTTATCTCCCTCTGTCACGCTGTGGTTGGCAATTAAATATCTGTGTGTGCGTGTGTGCGCGTGTGCGGTCACGGGCGTGTCTCCATAGGTTCCCTGGACTCCACAGAGCAGACCTATTCGTCTAGGGCCCAGGGAGGCCGGCTCCCCCTGCAGGACACCCCCACCTCCTCAGCCAAGAGACTGCCAGGTATGTTTTTTTTTTTAGTTATCCTTTATTTATCCCCATGGGGAAATTCATCCTCTGCATTTGACCCATCCTCTACTAGGAACCTTCCTAGAACTAGGAGCAGTGGGCAGCCGCAGAGCAGCGCCCGGGGACCAACTCCAGTTCTTTTGCCAGTACCTTGGTCAGGAGAATTAACCCTAACATACATGTCTTTGATGGTGGGAGGAAACCGGAGCACCCAGAGAAAACCCACACGAACACAGGGAGAACATGCAAACTGCACACAGAAAAGACCTGGGACGGACCGGGGTTCGAACCCGGGACCTTCTTGCTGTGAGGCAGCAGCACTAACCACTGAGCCACCGTGCCACCTTAGCTTCTATCACCGCTTTGGCTGCGCATGTAAACAGAAAATAAGCTCATACTCTGAGTGTGATCAATCTAACTTACTCTCTAGGATATATTATCGACTGTGATCAATCTCACTTACTCTCTAGGATATATTATCGACTGTGATCAATCTGACTTACTCTCTAGGATATATCGGCCGTATATCGGTATCGGCCGATATTGTCCTTGTTGATTAAATCAGCTATCGGCAAAAAAAGGTGCCGTTCACTGTTTGCAGTGGCCGATATTTAATCAGTCAGTTGGGTCACATCATTTGTGGTTGTATGTCTATAAAGAGAAAACATCACATGGATGCAACTGGGACGTATCCTCAGTGATGTACCCTGGGGTCATAGGATGTTTCGGGTCTCGCAACATCATACACAATCGCCCAGGTGACCCAGCCGGGGCTGGCCAAGACCCAACTTACGTCCCAGTAGCTACCCACGGTCAGCCCTCTAGGAAGGGTCGAAGGTGGTCACGTGGTCAGGGCCACTCAATCCACTGCTCCGAAACTACTCTGCCGGGACCGGGGGGAGAAGGGCTCTGGTACGTAGAGGGACCGGGCTCTGTGGGTTGCCACCCGGCCGGGCTCCTCCCTCATCTCACCAGGTCTACGACCTGTGCGCTGCACCAGACTCCCCCGCTCCAAACATCTCATTCTGACGTGATGGTATCTTGGTGGATACCATGCAGTACCAGTAATTGGTGGCACACATGCTTCTGCATGACAGATTTGGCCAAATGATGAGGTTCTCTCTGCCTTCAGGATAGTTCTGAGATATTGAGTTTCACATTTCTCAGAATCCATTGAGTTAAATGGAGATGCGTCGTGGGTCCGTTGTTTTAGAAATGACAGGCTCAAAAATCATTATTAAAAACAAAATACATCCACACATTTCAACAGGCACGCATAGAATTTCATGTGACTAACTCAGTTTTGTCAAAAGAGTCCAGGCAGTGCAGCCAGGGGTAGATTTCTTGTCTATCAACATCAGGGTCGCAGGTTCAAGCCCCCGTGATACCTAACCTCCGGCTTAGTTGGGCGTCCAGGCACAATTGGCCGTGTCTCAGGGTGGGAAGCTGGATTAAGGGTATGTGTCCTGGTTGCTGCACTAGCGCCTCCTCTGGTCCGTCGAGGCACCCATTCAGGAGGCAGGGAAACTGCGGGGAATAGCATGATCCTCCCACATGATACGTCCCGCCGTTGAAAGCCTTCGCTGTCAGGTGAAAAGATGTGGCTGGCGACTGCACACATATTGGGGGAAGCACGTGCTGGTACAACTCTCTCCAAATCGGCAGAGGGGGTGGAGCAATGGCCCGGGACAGCAGGGGGAGGGGCCAACTACAATAGGTTGAGGCGATGTCTCGTCATCGATGCTGGGTTATAGCTGGCTGGGGGCGTGGTCATGGTGGGGTAAAAACCCCCGTTCTATCCATTCAGCAAAGTTAGAATTTAGCTGCTAGCCTAGCCCAGGCAGACACGATTGGGGATTTAACCACCGCAGTAAACGCACATCTGAACAGACGTCTTGTGTTCTGCTCTAGAATCCCCAAACCTGTAGTTTAGAGCCGCAGTACCTTCCTTGAGTGAGTGGTGAGTCAGCCTATTGAGATATGGGCGGTTTTACCCCACTCGCGCACCGGGACCGGGGGGAGAAGGGCTCTAGTACGTAGAGGGACCGGGCTCTGTGGGTTGCCACCCGGCCGGGCTCCTCCCTCGTCTCACCAGGTCTACGACCTGTGCGCTGCACCAGACTCCCCCGCTCCAAACATCTCATTCCGAGGTGATGGTATCTTGGTGGATACCATGCAGTACCAGTAATTGGTGGCACTGCAGACTCCACTTGCGGCTTGAATGGCCCTCCTAAAAGGCCTCTCTCATAATTACATGACAGTATGATTGAATTTGTGCTCATTCAAAGATAGTGTGATGAAGGGCTCAGAACACTTTAAAACAGGTCAGTTATTTGTTTATAATGAAGATTTCTTTGTTTCCCTCTCAAAAAAGGCGTAAAAAAACCCATATCGGTATCAGCCAAATTGTTATTTTAAACATCGGTATTGGCCCAGAATTTTGCAATTGGTGCATTCCTCTTACTCTCATATCAAACTGGTTTCTGGTTTCTGCTAAATCCATTGCTGATTGTATTTTCATAGGATTTGTTGACGGTAAGAAATTATTTAAAACAGTGATTCCCAAAGTGTGGTCTGCGACCCACTGGTGGGCCGTGGAGGTAGTGCAGGTGGGCCGCGAGTACCTGCCAACTCCCAATTTTCATGGAAGTCCCCCTATTTTTAACCCTTTCTCCCACTGTGCGCCCAAATTTCCCCCGTGACTGTGTTTCAGGGGCTGTAGCGGTCTGGACCTAAGGCACCCATTGACCCTATAGTGCCTATACTAAGGCACCCATTGGTGCCAACATGTCATGCTAGCTTGTCGGGCAGGGGGCCAAATAATGGTCACAATGCGCACATGTATGTTTTCAGGTTGTACAGGTAGGAAAAAGTGACTGGAGAGGGGCTTTAAATGAACCGGGCGGAGAGGCTTGGTTCACCCAGGCCACTGACTGGACCAATAAGCACACAGAGAAAATGATGTCACACTCACCCAGGCCACTGACTGGACCAATAAGCACACAGAGAAAATGATGTCACACTCACCTTGTACGTGTCATGTCTGCTCCTGCTCTGTCATAGGTCAGAGGCTGTTCCGGCGCTCGGTAGCGGGTTCTGACTCGCACAGCGAGACGAGCTCTGTGGGACAAGCCGAGGAGACGGCCGCTCTGACCCCTGCCGCCCCCCCGCCCGCCCCTCCGCCCGGACCCCAGACCGGTGCTGCCTCCGGGAGCAGTGAGGAGCCTTCCCAGCCCCTGCAGGAGGTGGAGGACCTGGCCTCCGAGCAGAGGCAGCCTGAAGGCCAAGAGACTGCCCAGACCGACAGATAGGACTCCTCCTTCTGCAGAGCTTCCTCCGTCCAGCCTCTGAATAGTCCCAGCCTAACACACGTTCTGAAGTCCAGCTCCTCTGAATAGTCCCAGCCTAACACACGTTCTGAAGTCCAACTCCTCTGAATAGTCCCAGCCTAACAAACGTTCTGAAGTCCAACTCCTCTGAATAGTCCCAGCCTAACAACGTTCTGAAGTCTAACTCCTCTGAATAGACCCAGGCTAACAGATGTTCTGAAGTCTAGATCCTCTGAATAGTCCCAGCCTAACAGATGTTCTGAAGTCCAGCTCCTCTGAATAGTCCCAGCCTAACAAACGTTCTGAAGTCTAACTCCTCTGAGTAGACCCAGGCTAACAGATGTTCTGAAGTCTAGCTCCTCTGAATAGTCCCAGCCTAACAGATGTTCTGAAGTCTAGATCCTCTGAATACTCCCAGCCTAACAGACATTGTGAAGTCTACCCCCTCTGAATAGACCCAGCCTAACAGACGTTCTGTAGTCTAGCTCCTCGCAACGTCCCGACAAAGAGCTTCTCCTCGGTTTTTGAGTGGAACGCTGACTGAGCTAGATCATGCCATTTGTCTCCCCGGCCTCATTATTTCAGAGTAAATGGAAAAATCCACCCTTGGATACTCGCACACTGGTCGATGGTAATCTGTGGTGATACTCGCACACTGGTCGATGGTAATCTGTGGTGATACTCGCACACTGGTCGATGGTAATCTGTGGTGTTCAACACATTGCAGGAGGCATTTTGTGATGAAGTGTAGTAACCCAGCAAACATTTTCACGTATAACGACAGTCTTCTGCACGTCAAACCACTACGTCGAGTCAGGGTCTAATTATATATCCGGAATGGAAATCGTAGTGACGTCGCTGCACGTAGATCGTCCTTCCCCGCCACATCGAAATATGCCGACATGACGCCAAGTGGCTTACGTTTGTCCAGTTATCCACTAGAACAGAGGTTTTCAAAGTGGGGCCCACAGTCTCAGACTTTGAAAAGCCCTGCACTAGAACAAGAAGAAACACTCCAGCATACAACCAAACGTGAGGCACATCTCCGATAGCAGTGTTGAAGTGTTTTAGGGTCGGTTTTTCTTTTAGGGAAGGAATGGCTGTTTCAGAATGACGTTGGGGCTGTTCACACTGATGTCCAGCCTCTCAGGCGGAGTGGCAGGATGACGTTGGGGCTGTCCACACTGACGTCCAGCCTCTCAGGTGGAGTGGCAGGTGCTGGAGTTCTGTGTCCTGCAGCCAAACTGCACACAGGGATCTTTGAGGTTTGAGCAGAAATCCAAGCGGTTAAGGATCAGGTTCCTCCAGACGTACAGTAACCTGCTCCCCCTCACTCTGTAGTAACATGAGCATCACTGCAAATACAAATCTAGATCGTACCTCATGGTACGCACATGGCATATGACTTTATCCACTCGGTCACTGTAATAGTGATCAATCTCTATAGAAGGCGTAAATAAAATAAAAAGTCGTGCTGATAGTTCCAGTCACCTTAAAACACTCCCTCGATGTGTTGCACTGCACTATAGATACAAACCACACTATGGATCAACAAAGAAATGTCGCCCCTTTATATTTGCACATATGTCTGGGGACAGATGAATGTAAACCATTTTGATTTGGATCGAACTTTATTATTTTTTCATGAATGCAACCTGAGCGAAAAGTGGCCTTCTGTCACATGGAAGCATTTGCTTAACAGGCACTTTTGAGGAAGGGCTTTTCTTTGCCAAAAATACATCATGCAACACCTGGATTAAAATACTTCCTGTATTTTGAGGATGAACCCTTTCAGCATTTCCCAAGTGCCATATTAGAGGGCCAAACAGGTGGGGTTCGTAGTTTTTCTTTTTCTTTTTTGACAATCTGATCACTGGAAATGACTGAAGTGTGTTGTATTTAAAGCTACACTAGGCAAGATTTGGATCTAAGAATTCTGTCCCATCCGCAGTAATTGAGATTTAGTTTAGTTTAAATTGAAACCAGAAATTCAATTCTGGTATCGGGTATGATCACTGGCAGTAAATCTTCTCCGCTCACAGGAAGTGACTAATCGGAACTTAAAGGCCGGGTTTACCGTGGGGAACATGAATATATATTAATTCTTAAAAAATCTTAAATTTCGAATCCGTTGAAATTTTTGAAATTGCTTGTTCACAGCCAGAGAAAAAAAAAATGGAAAAAAAAAAAAAAAAATTGGGCCAGGTGACGCGTTTCGCGTCGAAACGCGTCACCTGGCCCATTTTTTTTTTTTTTTTTTTTTTTTTTTTTTTTTTTTTTTCATTTTTTTTTTCTCTGGCTGTGAACAAGCAATTTCAAAAATTTAAACGGATTCGAAATTTAAGATTTTTTAAGAATTAATATATATTCATGTTCCCCACGGTAAACCCGGCCTTTAAGTTGTGTCCCGTTCAAAGTCGGAAGTTGGAAATTCCCAGCTGGTAGGGTATAATTCTAACCGTGTCCACCACAGAAAACCCAATGTACGCAAGATTTTCCTTTTCCCAATGCAAAATACTGTCCCAGCTGATGTTACGTCAACGATATTTGGCAACGCTAAGTAGCTGGTTAGCATAGCAACTCTTAACACATTCACTGCCAGCCGTAGGTAGGTTCTGCCAAGTTTTTTTTTTGAGGATTCTGGCTCATCTTTCAAGAGCCGAGGATTCTTTTCTGCTAAGATTTTGTGAACACAAATGATCTCAAAATAACTAATAGAATGTGTGCTTTCTCTGTCTAAAATAGTTAGTTTGTAGAGTTAGTAGTTATGTAGGCATTAGCAGTAGAATACAGCATGGTTTCAGCGTCTGAAAATTTATTCTGAGATAAATGGCTTTTTGTGAAATTCGATAGAACAGTCACTTTAACCATTTATTTTTGGCGTAAGACGTCAGACATCTAAACAATAGTTTTGAACAGTAATTTCCTCCATAGCAGCAGGAAACCCCCCTCTCCTTCAAACTCCTCCCTCCGTGGGTGTGTCTCTGGTGGCTTTGCAGCGTTTGTCACAAGCGAGGCTCTGCCTGTCTGTGCTGCCTGGCTGCTGGCGGCTGCTCTTTGGGCGAGTCTGCATGAGTCGTTTCGGTTGTGAGCTCAGCTGCAATGAAGCTGCGTGCGATTGTGGGCTTTCTGGCGGTGTTTCAAAGTGTGTTGCACGCATAATCTATTATGCAAATTTGCAATCCCCCACCGCCAGCTCCCAGCGCGATAATGCGCGAAAGCGAAAGCGTTTTCGCCAATCCATTTTACAGTATGAGAATGGTTTCCTCGCGCGTTCCCCTGCAGTTTTGGCTCTGCTTTTTCTAGTCTGGAGAGCACTGTTGCCACTTAGTGGGTCGGTGGAATGGGTTGTACACTTCGGTGGCTCCAATATTTTTATAGGAGACGTGGGGGGCGTTGATCCACGTCCCACCGTCAAATTTTTTTTTTTTTTTTTTTGACGAGTCAACTCGTCATTGGCAGTCAACCGTTGGATTTTTTTTGACGAGTCAACTCGTCATTGGCAGTGAACGTGTTAAGTGCAGCTTTACCTTTAATTTTTTATGTTTTACCGTTGACCTTATAGATGTTTCTCATGGTCATGCAAAGCTGAAAATCAGACTTGGGTGTATTTTGAGGATTATAGACATGCTAAAAGTAATGTAGTCTACAGTAGCATACTGTACATCAGTATGCATCAGATAACTACATAAAAAAACAGGTTGAGGAATCTTGCCAGTTTTCTGCTCAGGAATTTCCAACTTCACAATATCTCTGGAGCGAAGAGTTAAGAGCGAAATACAAAGTGTCTCGTAAACAGCAGTGAGTGCGTTTCCTTGGGAAACACATGCAAGCGAGGAATTCTGGGTATTGTAGTCTGCAAAATTCAAAGTTACCTCTCACTGCCATTTTGGTTCGCCAATGCACTAAATTGCCTAGTGCAGCTTTATCCTAGAGCTTTGAGCCAAGTGCTGGTGGAAGGTCTCGCATGATGACTTGTTTACAGAGGTGTGTCTTAGCTTAGGGTTGGTCAAATGAACATAGAACAGCTTTCAGCTTTATTGCACTCGTTCTGTAAATGATGACTTGACTACTTTTATTTAATTTTCTTAATATGGTGTAAGTCTTAAGTTAATCAAAATCTTTTTTATGATTATTTTATTTCTATTGTGATCATTAATGCAGAGCTAAATCGGTAACCTTCCTTCCAAGTTTGATGAAGAAGTATGACATTTGATTTGTATGATGCCTCTGTTGTTGCTTTAATGTTTAGTTAATGTGCTCTCTGCTTCCAAACTAACTTTTATTTTCTAAAGGGAATGTGTTCTGTTATTAGTCTACAATGGGTTCAAATCTGCCTATCAGCGCATACAGTTGTAGTTGTAGTCTTAATATCAGTTCATGGATTTATACGGTTCTGTTCTCATTTCAAAATACTCTTCCGTCCTTGTGTACTCATCTTATTGAATTTCATTACTTCCTCAAGGGCATGAGGACATGCTTTTCTTTTCTTTGTTTGTTCTTTATTAGTTTACATTTGAACAGTTGGTACACATTCAACACAAATACATAGATTTTTAATTGTACATGCCCCACAAATGCTTCACAGAGCAATAACGAAAATCCATTAAAAAAAAAGCCTGGTACCGATACTCAACAGTACCTTTTTTCAGTACTTTAATTTCTCTAATTACAAACACGTAATAAGTCCAAACTGATCGATTTCAACATTGTTATTTATTTAGATTTTACACACAGATGCGCTCTCAGCAGGTACTGGAATTTGGTACCAATAGATTTGACTTTAATCGGTACTCTGTAGTACCAATGTAATTCGGTCAGTACCCTTAAAAGTACCGATTTCGGTACCCAACCCTAGACATGAATAAAAGTATGTTTACAGACATATGACAAAATATGTAGAAAAATATATGAAATCATGTCTGTAGAAGTGTGTTCTCAGTAGTCAAAATGAGATACAGGTAAATAAAAATAAAAACTATTAAAAACAAGCAAAAAATTATCAAGAGAGAATAAAAGAATAGCTGCAATAATAGTAATATTCTCACATATTCTACAAAAAAGAAAACAGAATTATAGTTGAATATCTCAAATCGGAGTCTACATAAAATGTTGTAAAATAATAACCTTATTCCTCTAAAAGAGGAATCGTTGTAGCCTTTTGAAGTTCAAGCCTTCAGGCTGTTTTTGTAATTTAACTTGAAATTCCATAGTTGAAGCACTTCCCATGCCTGAGGACCATACCACAAATTGTTACGAGGTGATTACATTATCTACAAGGAAATTTGTTCAAAGTAATTTTTATCATATATTAGTCAGAGCAGCAGTTTCTTCAATTGGGGAAAGGTAATAATTTGTTATTTTTGTCAGATTGTGGGCATTATACCGATATACTGTTAATTTGGTTATATTAAGTGTAGTTTATATGTAGAGCTTATTACAAGGCTTTGATATGCCTCCTGTGCCCAAAGATGGTTGAAGATCATTAGTGGACAGTGACACCTAGTGGACAGTGACACATATCTCTTAAAATTGGTGAAATTATGAGGAAGTCATGTTAAAGAGATATGCAACCCCAACAAATCGAATTGAATTGAAGTTAGTGATTGAGATCATGGGTGTATTGGGAAAGCAAACAGATTTGTATTAAAACATGAACTTAATAATCAGTTGCTGTTATGGTTTTATCTCGATCTCTACTCACTAG
This sequence comes from Poromitra crassiceps, assembly GCF_964638095.1. Taxonomy (NCBI): domain Eukaryota; kingdom Metazoa; phylum Chordata; class Actinopteri; order Beryciformes; family Melamphaidae; genus Poromitra; species Poromitra crassiceps. Next base: position 4,871,632 of record NC_139644.1, on the reverse strand, counting down.
TAGCAGAATGCCCGTCCCTGTGACTGGCCATTTAGTCAGGCCTCGCTCACAGAGTTGGCATGCAGCCTCTCCTCTCTCTCCCCCAGAGGGTTTTCATAGTCCACTTCAATGGTTGATTGCAACTACGCTCACCTGTGGGCTCCTCCACTCTGGAACTCTCCATGGTGCTGAACCTGTCAAGTCATTTTGGCCACTAATAAGCAATTTTTGCCCATTTAGTCAGCCCTAATTACCTCATTCAAAAATCTTTAATATGTTTAATTCAACAGCTATTTTACCAATGAAATTAGCAAAATGTGTAGGCCTATGTTGTCTCCAAGTTTTAAAAAAATAGCGTGAACGCAACTATTGCGGGGGTCGGAAAAAATCTGAATTGAAAGTTGTCTTGAATGTGGTAGGTAATAGTGAGAGTGATGCTGCATGGTTCTATTTTCTGAGCTGGCAAGTCATTCTTCCCAAGTTTGTGTGTTCATGTGCTTGTGGTGTCAGAATGATCGGAATGTGTCAACCAAATCAGGATGAATGCAAATTAGGTCACTTTTTAAACTAATCTACATGGAAAGCAACTAAAGGTAACTATACAAATTACATGTGAGCAAAATAAAATGTTTCTTGCCATCAACAAAGCATTTTGTCTGCCATGTTTCTACCTCTGTTTTCTGCATAGCCTATATGACGTCAAGTCAGCAACTGGTGTACCAAAATGTTCGCTGAGTTGCCGAGTTGTTTGTTCCGACTTGAGCGTCCTTGCCGTGAATTTTGCCAGTCGGGATCTCATTTTTCCGATTACTCTGACAGCACATAAATGCAGCACGAGTGTGTGAGTGAGTTAACGGGCCCTGCACTAGTTTACCCTAATTAGCTCCGAGTATTTGGGAGGTATGCTGTGGAAAGGCAAATTATTGAATGGGATCATTAGTATTGTTATTATATAATAAAGAACTGTAAACCAATGATAATTGTTTTTAAATCTCAGGGTATTTAGAAGAATCCGCACAATGCTTCCAATGTTGGTTGTGTGATGAAGCATAATACATTTTAAAAACATAATGAATCAATAAAAAATCACAAGTGAATGAAGCAAGGAAGTCTTTCTATGGTCTTTCTCCAAATGCTACAACAAAAAGTGAATCGAATCTGCGGTTCCTGAAAAGGTCAAGCGCGACTGACGTAAACTATAGATTTCGCGCGGGGAAATGTAGTTTAGTTGCCGTCTCCATTCCGTTCACGCGGATCACGTCTGCTTCCTGAATAGCACATCATATCCCAGAGTGCACCGCGGCTTGCTCCCTATCGATTGACGAGAGTCAGCAAGCAGCAGCAGCAGCTCACGCGGACTGGACTGTGTCTCTGGGAGTGCTGAGTCGAAGATCCTTTCTGGCGTCTGTAGCGAGAGAACTTGGCTGCTAGATTTCACCTGTATCGGAGACATCACATTAAACACTCCAGAGGGGACGCGTCGTTCACTTCAAAGGGGTGACCTTAACGCCGGCTTTTGGACGGGCACTCACACGTTGACCAAGAAGTGCGTAGCTCCAGTCTCACACGAGTGAAAATCCAACAAGCCCCACGATGGAGCCTGTAGACACTGCCCCTGACTCCTGGGAACAAGAGGACGAGGTGGAGGCCACACTGGACGCCGACGGGCAGCTTGATGCCGCCTTCACCGCCCTGAATGTGAACGCCAAGCCGTTTGTCCCCAATGTCAACGCCGCCGAGTTTGTCCCGGCCTTCTTCATTAAAGCGCCCTCGGAAAATCTCGATTCCGGCGGTAAGATCACAGTCACGTTGGGGGAGCTACGCTAGCTAGCTAGCTAGCCGCTAGCAGGAGGAGCCTGGCAGTATGAGCTGGTTAGCTGCTAGCTAGCTAGCCACACTGAAGACACGCGTCCCTGAAGCTAAAAGCCAGCTAAAACTGCTCTGTGCTTCTGTGTTTGTAGCAACAATTTAGAGGATACACCTGTCGTTGTTTGTAGGACCTATCCATCCGATCCAACTAACGTAACGTGAGCCAGCCAGATGTGTAAAGGTATTTACCGGTAGCTTGTTCAATGCTGTCGAAGCTGTCTAGAGCCACGCATCGACCCACCCGGCATTAGCGGCTTGTCAGACAACCAACAGTACTGTCCTAGCTAACGTCAGTTAACGACATGTTAGCTGACTGCTCTGCTTTTCTCAGCTTCATTCTAAGCACGTCGTCATCTAACGTTCAATTCGTTTCTGTAATTATTTGTTTATATTCTGAAACAAGACACTGTGTTTTTGTTATTTCGTTAACTTCACATGATGATTAAAGCGAAGCTCGTCATTGTAAAGGAATAGTTGGGGTTGAGTGTTTGGTGTGACGTGGATGTTCTGACGCACCGGTCAAGACGCGAGTGGAGCGAAATCTGCCGTGTGGAGCCGGGTGAGGGAATGGACATGGCTGAGTAACGTTATTTCAGTAAACATGGATTCCCCATAGGAACACATCAGTTCAGTTTGCCTTTGAGGTTAGGTAGCAACTCTGAACATAAGTCAAACTCCAATTAATTGCATATTGGCTTACTTGCTTTCAGCTCACGCTGTTTATGATCATACTCAACATGTCAGTGCTTCCTACACTGTGGTCCACAGCAAAGTGAGTTAGTTTCAGTTGGATTACATTCATTTAAAGTTTGGAGTTGGTTATCAGGACAATTGTGATCAGAGGTTCCACGCTCTACTACACTGTTATCTCACACTTACAGTAAAGACAGACAGTCTTTGGGGCAAACAACCTGTCATCAAATGGCTGCTTTGTGGTCTAAAATGCTATGTGTTATGCTGTCTATGTGGGGGTGTTATCATCTGGGGTTTGGCTTTAGGTGGCCTCCTTTCACTAAGTTCAGGTTCAGTTGACACATCTTTCTCCATTTTTCAGTTGCCGTCGAAACAATATCCACCATGGAGGTCTCAGAACCTGCTGGTATGTATAGTGTGTGTTGGAGGGGCTTTCTTTCTGTGCCTTGTAGGGATGCCACAGTGTGGACATTTTCCCACCGGGTAATAAACACGTTACAACACCGGTGTTACCGGTGACACCGTAAAAATAAAGGTAAAAAAAAACATGCTCCTCCGCTGTCCTCACTGTCCAGTCAGTCAGCCCCTCCCCGCTGCTGTGTAACGTTAGCTTGGATGCTCACAGTCACAACACTGGCTGCCTCACAACACCGAGACAACTTTTCAGACCCTCCTGGAGACGATCTTTCTCAAAGAATGTTGGCGACAAATCTGGAGACTTTTTCTGACATGGGATTAACATTACCTTACCACCGGCAAGAAGCAGTAAGCAAGGCAATGACTATCGCCGAGTAGCATTATCACAGCTAAGTCATCAATGCTAACTAGTTACCATCAATGTTAGCAGAGTTTTAGTTCTGCTATTAGCATCAATGCTAGCGGAGATTTAGCTCTGTTAAAACCACATTTCCAGAGATGGCAGTGGCAACAGAATACACAGGCTTATACGAGGGATCAGCCGAGGAGCATTTTGGTAAACAAACCGCGTCACTGAGTGGCAACGGCAATGGAACCCTATGGAGCCCAAGTGGCCCGAGGCTTGAATGTCTGACTAGCCGGTTTGACTCTGTTTACATTTAAAAAACTGCGACAGTTCACACAACTTTAACATGACATGCATATGTTATACATCAAACTCTTGAGCTACTTCTGCCCTCACTCAGAATGTCAAAATATAAGCGTTGTGATGTATAGTTTTTGAGATATTAACATTTGTTTGGCACAACTCATACTATTAACTGCCGTGGGGTTCCGCATTTCTGGGTGTCAAGTGACGTCACGCTGATTCGTCCTATATAAGGGTCTTACCTACAGGTGTATGAGGGGGGATTGTGTTCGCAACATGTACAACTAACGTAACTTGCTGGTCTGTCTAACCAGAGAGATATGAGGAACAGTGCAGCCACCTCGGATAGGAGGGAGTGCTTGTAATTTACACCAGCGCATGCTGAGCGGGCGGAGTTTTTTCTTTCTTTTCTTCCTCCATAAAAATGAACGGTGTTACCAGTAGACATGTTATGTAGATGCCTATAGATGCTATTAGCAAATAGCCGAAATGGACGCGGAAAAGGAAGTGATGGTGGCTTTTCCGTCACTTCCGCTTTCCTTTTCCGCCTCCATTTTGGCTGTTCACTAATAACGTTAAGGTAAGGCATAAACACACTGCACAGAAGACGTCGTCTTACAACAACAGTGGAAAATTACTGGAAAGTCGCGGTGCAAGTTGCTATTTAGACTGTAAACAGTGGAGCACGGGCGCGGAAAAGGAAGTGACGGTGGCAGGAGGGGCGCGCTGTACAGGAAGCTGGGGAAAACGGTAGGGCTGTCCCAGAGTCTGGGTTCCCAGATTGTCATGTCTGTAAATTACTGCTTGCACTCAGAACATGTAGCTATGTGTGACAAATGACCTGTGTGCCTTCAAAATAAGATGGTTAAATGCAACGTTCTTCTATCTTCTTCTTTCTTTTTTATTAATAAAAACGTGTCATTCAAATTATCAATAATTATCGATATCGATCGACTGATATGTAATATTTTATATCAATATACTTTTTAGCTGTATCGCCCAGCCCTAATTTTAACGCAACAAATTTAAGAGAATCATCAACACAAGTGAGTGAGCGGGTACTGTGCCATTTCAAAACCGCTCAAGGGGTACATAAGAGAAAAAAGGTTGTGAACCACTGCTCTATAAGGCATATTACGTTGAAATGGTATGTATGAGTGCTCACTAACTGATGAGCAAGCGCATGGGTTTTGTACTGCACTGGGCTGTCCTTTCTGTCTCCGGCTCTCTTTATCTGGCTGTGTGTGAACGGTCAGCACAAACTGCACTGACATCACATCACCCTGTTACTGTGGCAAGTGTCATACAGCCCTGATCTGCTCATTACAGGAGGCCCAACTACACTTTGTTTATAAGGAAGCCAGAGACACAGAGCCGCTACAATTAATCCATCAATCGTCAGAAAATTAATCCACAACTATGACGGTAAACTGAACATCTTTGTGTTGTGGACAAACCACGACATTTGAGGACGTCATCTTGGGCTTTGGGAAACACTGAACAAGATTTTTCACCATTTTCTCACATTTTATAGACCAAACAACCAATTGATTAATCGAGAAAATAATTACAAATTAATCGATAATGAAAATAATCGTTAGTTGCAGCCCTAGAAGCCATAAGTGTTAAAGTGACAGTTCACCCCAAATCAAAAATACCTATTGTTCTTATCTCTCGTGCTATTTATCCATCTAAATTTACATCGTTTTGGTGTGAGTTGCCAAGTTTGGGGATATCGGCCGTAGAGAGGTCGGTCTTCTCTCGAATACAATTGAACTAGATGGCACTCTGCTTGTGGTGCTCAAAGCACAAAAAAAGAAATTTGAAAAATACTAATCTAGCATTTAGCTAACAGGTGTAGTTTGGTTGAAAGAAAATTGTTCCTACAGCTCACAACAATGTCTGGATTATTCTTGAGTAACCGGGTCATGATTTCTAGAAAGAGACATTGCTGTGGCCCTGAGTCCCAGAAACCATGTCCACAATCCTGCAGTGCCGATGTGCCTTTCACAAAATGTTTTCCTCAAAATCCATCAGAGATGTTTGATCAGGCATAAATGTTGGACGTGGAACAGCACTCGTGTAAAGCCCTCCAGCGTCATGAACCCTCTGTTGTGTTTGTCCCGGTGCAGCTCCAGTGGAGAACGGCGACGCGGAGATGACCACAGAGGAGACATGGGACCAGAAAGGTGCTGAGCCAAATGAAGCGGAGCCTGGAGGCGGGCCAGGCGTGGACCGGGGGTCAGTGGAGGAGGAGGCGGCTCCGGAGGTCATGGAGGAGGAAGAGGAAGTGCCAATCATGCCCAAGGCGGTGCCTGCTCAGCCAGACGCTCCTAAGAAAGAACACGTCAATGTTGTGTTCATCGGCCATGTAGGTCAGTGGAAATGTTTATTTGATGTTGCTGTTTAGAGGAGGGGACATGCACAGAGCTCTAAATTAACTTTAACCTGAAGAACTTTGGCGTGCCAGCAAAAATGGAGGCGTATCTCAGTGGTGACCGCAAATAGTACACGATTTATTTGAAGGCGCCTGATTCGACTGCCAATCTCAAAGTCGAATAGTCGCAAAACGTGGTTATGAAACTAGGATTATTCCATTCCGGCTATATGGATAGACAGACACCACGGTCTACTGTCAGTCAACTTAAGCCGTTTTCCCACATGCGATTTGTACCGCCAAATGACCGGAACGTGGTCTAATGCCTTCATGTGTGAAAGTTGTTGTTCCGGTATAAGCGCGACCCCGTCATCGCGGACATTTCACCAGTTTCGAGTAGAGCTGCCGAAAATAATCGATTCAGAGATGCATCACGATGCTTAATAGGACGATTCTGAATCGATTAACAAGTATCAACAATCGATTATTAAAAAAAAAAAAAAAAAAAATTATAATCAAATAAAATAGAATGTAAGTACATGCAGTTGTTTATTTTAATTATGGATCATAATACAATGCAATTCCAAATGCACTTTTATTTTAAAAGTAGCCACACAGTGAGAAAAAAGAAAGTGAGAAAAAATAAATCATGTATTGCGGAAAAAGTGATGCATCGATTTAAGATGCATCGAGATGCATCGTATAATCGAATCGAAGACTTGTATAATCGAATCGTGAGATCAGTGAAGATGCACAGCTCTAGTTTCGAGCCAGTCAGAAGAGCGGTATGCGCGATAACGGACAGCTAGCTAGGCCCTGTAGGCTTGGACACAGTTGAGGTTGGACAGCTAGCTAGGCCCTGTAGGCTTGGACACAGTTGAGGTTGGACAGCTAGCTAGGCCCTGTAGGCTTGGACACAGTTGAGGTTGGACAGCTAGCTAGGCCCTGTAGGCTTGGACAGAATCTTGTGTATTGGTTTCAAAAAGCAAAGCAGTTCAAAAGGAGTCCGCTTTCTGTGTGAAACGGGTCCAGTCATTTCCCGCTATCAGTGGGCGTTGTCTCAGGTGGTGTCTCGAACGTAGACCGGGCCATGCAAAAATGACGCTTCCATTCCACGTCGTCAAAATTGTTCAGAGCATCTTCCCAAAATAAATTCCCTCCTGGTCTCTCCTGCTTCCAGACGGCTCTAGTCTCACGCAGCAGCACAGAGGTACTTAACACTGTCATCATCTGTCCCCGGTTTAGTCTATCTTCATATTCTGCACGATGTTGAGCGGAGAATACTGCGAACATGAATCTGTTTCTGTTCGCACGTATATCCCTTTCCATTTTCGCCTTAATTTGTCTGCGTCGCTGTCTACGTTTGAGGAAAAAGCGCGTCAGCAATATTATCAAGAGTGGATGCCGGCTCCATGTTTGTTTGTTGTTTTTTTCTGACTGGCCTCAGTGGCCTGCAGCACAGACCCCAGGCGACTCTCCTCCGCCCCCCGCCCGCTCCGCCCCACCCCACCCCCCAACATACCGGCCATTTGACGACTAGATTCCCACATGCGAGCGCTCAGGTGTGAAGGGAAATTCCGGGAAATGTCCGATATTGACTTACAGGTCATTTTCCAGTACGCATGTGGAAAAACGGCTTTTATTTAGTGTGTGCTTAAGTCGTCTCAGCATGGACTCTACTGTCCTTCACCACAGGGTTACAGGCTCTCCTCTTTGAATCAAAACCACTCCATTTGTCTCTCCTCCAGATGCTGGCAAGTCCACCATTGGCGGACAAATCATGTGAGTAGCTCTCCCTGCTCTCAACGCAGTGTCTTTCCTCGTATGTGAGATCAGGTTCACATACGGCTTTTTGACATTTGTTGCGATTCTGTGTGGTTCCGTCCCTCTCTAACAGGTATCTAACAGGCATGGTGGAGAAGAGAACTTTAGAGAAGTACGAGCGAGAAGCCAAGGAGAAGAACAGGGAAACCTGGTGAGTAGGACTCCTGTTTGCCATTTGGTGTGAAATGCACAGGTGGGACTTATGGCACAAGGAAGGGGCCTCACCAACCACAAGAGAAAGCGGACTCCTTTTGAACTGCTTTGCTTTTTGAAACCAATACACAAGATTCTGTCCAAGCCTACAGGGCCTAGCTAGCTGTCCAACCTCAACTGTGTCCAAGCCTACAGGGCCTAGCTAGCTGTCCAACCTCAACTGTGTCCAAGCCTACAGGGCCTAGCTAGCTGTCCAACCTCAACTCTGTCCAAGCCTACAGGGCCTAGCTAGCTGTCCAACCTCAACTCTGTCCAAGCCTACAGGGCCTAGCTAGCTGTCCAACCTCAACTCTGTCCAAGCCTACAGGGCCTAGCTAGCTGTCCAACCTCAAATCATTCACTGTTTTTGTTTTTGTTTTAATTGTTCTGAATTGTGTTTTGCTTTTTACGCTCATCTTACCATCAGAAATAGTGCTTATAAGTGGGAATGAATAAATGCAGGCAATTTAATGATATAATGGTACAACAGTGCACTATTTTTAACAAGTGCTTCAGGTCACAGTAGATTAGGCATGGGTCGGTGCCAAACCGGTATACCGAATTGTACCGCTAGGTGTCACACTTTCAGCAGTGCTTCCCACTTTAGGCGATAAATGACTAGTACAACTCCAGTCGACTTGGTGGCGATAATGCACCTCTAAGCCAACTACCAATAACTAAAGAAGAAGCAGCATTTGTTTATTAAATGAACCGTCAGCAAGATATATGGTGTCATATTCATACATGTCTGTCGTCAGCGCAAAGTTATGGCCCTCTGAGATCAAAACTTGACCCGCGTTTCTCAGTTTGTTGTAAGCTACAGCTCAGGCATAGCAGCTTACAGCTCAGGCATAGCAGCTTTAGAGAAATGCATTCCACCTGGATTAACATAACTGGATATAACTTCACGTTTTACAGTTGATGCAATTTTTATTGGTCAGAGATTTCATATGGCTCTAACTAATGTATTGTCAAGGAGAATATATCCACTCTACTATACAGCTCAGTGCTGTAGTAAGTAGCCTGTTAGCCAAAATGTTTGTTCACACGTGATTCTAACGATTTAAGGGGTGAGTAGATACTGAGTGCATTTTCATTTTGGGGGCGAACGATCCCTTTAAACTGCCCACAAGAGGGAGCCATAGGCCATAGTGTTCACTGGGGAACATTTGTGGCTTTGGCATAGGGGTGCTCCGATCCGGCTAAGCCACGATCCGATCCGATTCCGATTCCTGGGGTCACGATCCGATTCCAGAATCGATTCTCGATTCCAACGATTCTCAATTCCAGAATCTAGAATCGATTCTCAATTATGTAGTTTTATGTTGCAATAACACACAAAGGTAAATATAAGACAAAAAATGACAAATGTATTAATGCTGAACTTCAAATTCAACTTCTGTATTACAGTCAGGGCCTAAATTCATTTTGCAAACTAGGGGGGAATTCCCCCCTTATGTTCTTCAGATAAGATGGATTTATAGGCTGGGGGGGATCTGTAGACTTTGAGAAGGATTTATAGATTTTGGGGGGAATACATTAACCAGAGTTCTTAAGTGCAAGAGGTGGTGGCACCGTGGCAGTACAGTACACAAATGACATGAACATTTGGAAACTTATTCAGCCGGTATCTTGCATGTTGCATTCAGGTGCACTGTAAAAAAATATATATATATATATATATATTATTTTTTTTCTCTCGATTTTAAGAATCGATTCTTGGGAGTTTGGAATCGATCCAGGAATCGTGGCATTAAGAATCGCGATCCTTTCAGAATCGATTTTTTGGAGCACCCCTACTTTGGCACCAGGGATGCGGAAAAGAAAGGAGCACGTGGATAACATTTTGAACACCAGTTCAACTTCTGTTTTATGTGGTATCATAAAAAGGTAGTGTTGAAGTGCTAGGACAATGACAGCTATTAATGCATTGATTCCTGTGCATTAATGAATGCATTGATTTGTGGCTGTGTAGAACAGTCTTCATCTATATAGTGATATGACCTAGTAAGCAGGGCAAGGTGTTTATCTGCCAACATCATATTGAACACTGGACAACCTCTTCAAAACAAATCAAGGTCTGGAAAAGTATAGAATTTTTAAATAGAAAATGTGTCGCACGCCTCTCCTTTCCTGTCTTTCCTTATGTTAATGGTCCACTTATATGGCACCAAACCATTTGAAGTGATGCTATTTCCAGTATTTTAATTAGGCTACATTAGGTGTGCTATAGGGCATTGCTCTGTGGGCCTCGTTTCTTTTTGACCTCTTGCCCCTGACTGAGCATGCGTGCTCTTTTTCTGCCAACCCCTGTGTCCTATTCATGCAATGACTGTCTCCAGGTATCTGTCTTGGGCTTTGGACACCAACCAAGAGGAGCGGGATAAGGGCAAGACGGTGGAGGTGGGCCGAGCGTACTTTGAGACAGAGAAGAGGCACTTTACCATCCTGGATGCTCCAGGTCACAAGAGCTTTGTGCCCAACATGATCGGAGGAGCATCGCAGGCTGACCTGGCTGTCCTGGTGAGTCTACATCACGCCCATATCCACTATAGTCCCTCAACACCAGTTGAGCCCTCGTCTTGCAGTGGAACTTGTAGATCAGTCATTGCTTTGCAGCAAACATTTAGACCAGCGGTACTGTACCGTACTGTAGCTGCTACCATTATGTATGTCTAATGTTTAATTGTATGTTTAATTAGGTATATGCTATTTGCACCTGTGCAAACAGAACGTCAACTATGTTTAAGTATGTCTAAAGTATGCACATGACATGTGCACTAGAGCTGTCACGATTCCTCGAGTACCTCGAATAACTCGAATAATTAAATTGATCGAGGCCAAAATGATTCGCCTCGACACGCATCTGAGTAATAGAAGAGAGTGGGTAAAATAGAAATTCCGACGGAACCTTAAGGCAACACGCGAGAGCGCGTTACGTCAGTACATCACTCTACCTGAAAACATCAACAAACGGGTCCACCCGAAAATGTGGCTACACTTTCCCAAGATAGACTCAGACAAGGTTGCAACATTTGTGATGTGAATTGCAAAGCTGGCCAGGGAAACACCTCAAACTTGAGGAAGCATGGTCAAACACAAGATATATTTACAGTAGCTAAATGCTGAAGACTGTAACGTATTACTAGATAGGCTGAGGGTGAATGAAGCAGGCAGCGCACCGCAGGTAACGTTAGCAGCACCTCCGATCAGCTGTAACGTTGAGAGAGGCATCGACTACAACATCAGGTAACGTTATTTAATTAGCTAGCGTTAGCTGGATAAGTTGTTTCACTGCCGTTGTAGTTGTTAGATAACGGGGCTTTTCACTGTCTTCACAACGACTGCAAAACAGAGATCGTTAACGTTAGCGTTAACGCTAACGTTGCTGCAGTGATTGTCAAGGGTTTAACAGAACGTATTTCCTCAGCCTGTATAGTAGCTATCAACATGAAATAAAAAGCATTTGACAGCTTAAACCCGTGGCTTTTTATTTGGCAGGGTTACATTTGCCGTAATCTTTATTAACATTTCTTAAAATGCATTAGAATCTTTTTATTTTTATTTTTTTGGGTTAAAGATCTTTTTTTTTTAATTAACATTAGAGCAAATATAATACGAAAAGCCAAAGGGTTAAGCTCTCAAATGCTTTTTATTTTATGTTTCTATGTACTACAGAGCCTGAGATATGAAGGCTTTAGTGAATACCGACCGCTCTCTCTGAGAAGTTTGGACCGTTTTCTGTGAGAAATACAAAGCTCAACCTATTAACGTTAGCGGCTAATTTAACAGCGTTTTGTGTGTGTGTGTGTGTGTGTGTGTGTGTGTGTGATCACACTAGCCTGTTGGTGTGAGAGAGAAAGAGAGAGTGAGTGTGTGTGAGAGAGAAAGAGTGTGTGTGTCATGCAGCTGTAAGGTAAATGAAGGATGTAAACTAGCTAGTAAGCCATTCATTCATATTATTTAACGGTTGCTGTACACTGGAAGAACTCAAACGTCAGGTTGAAAAGATGAATGGTGCCACTGCCAGTTCTATGCAATTTAAAAATAAAAATGTTGTTTTTTCTAAGAAAGAAACTAATGTACCGTAAATTCCGGACTATAAGCCGCGGCTTTTTTCCCGTTTTTTGGCCTTTTTTGGCCCCTGCGGCTTATATAACGGTGCGTCTTATCTATGGATTTTTTCAGCAAACGGCCACTCGGGAACCTCCAAAATCTATGGATGTTGGTATGAGGCAGAACGAGAGCAAGACAGACATTACGAGAGCGAGACCCTGATTGGATGATGTTGCAAAAAATGTGTCTCGCGACCTGATTGGAGCACTGTGCCACTACGCTCTCTCAGCCACTACGGTAAAACACCCTCCCTCCTCCCTCGCTCCGGGGGGAAAAAGGCAGCGATTGAGCCTGAACGACAGTCTGAATGAAATTGAATGTAACATTCCCAATTCTATGTATTACATTCTAAAAAACTAACAGCAACATTTTGGAAGGCTAAGCCACACAACTAGCTCGTTGTAATCTAACATCATGCTTCAAAAGATGGAGAACTGGCTGTGTTACGACGATGGCGGCGAGAAGAAGAAGGAAAGAAGGAAATCGAGTAGCAGCACGTAACCTTGGCATCAGGGTGTTGACACAGAGAGCAGACGACCGAGGTGCCGTTCAGATCCGACTGAAGGCTCAAGTTTGCCAGTGGATCCTGACAGCGTGGAGGAGTGTCAAAACATCCACGATCAACAACGGGTTCCGAAAGGCTGGACTGCTGCGTGATGAAGAGGAGGACGCCGCCAGCTGAGGGCCTTCAGAGGCTGTTCGATTCCGACAGTGACGAAGAGGAGTTCGTTGGTTTTGAGAGCGACAACGAAGGAGAGAGGAGAGTGGCTGACGAAGCCACCCTGAGCCTGTTCGTTTCCGACACTGAAGATGAGGACTTTGGTGGTTTTAGTACGCAGGAAGAAGACGAAGATGAGGATTAATGACTTGACTTTTCTGGTTACAGCCGTGTACTGCACCTTAGCCTAAAAGATGAAGACGAGGATTAATGACTTTTCTGGTAGGCTGATTACCGTATATTTTAAGCAGCCGTGTTACTGCAACTTTAGGCTTACGCGCTTACTGTCGTGTTACAGGCACTTTATTTTGCACTTTAAAAAAAACACATTTAATTTAGCCATTGATATTGCCTCGTCAAGCGCTGTAAGCTTTGTTTTTTGTTATGGTACTACTGTAGGCTATAATGTAGATCAGTGGTTTTCAACCTTTTTCATGCCAAGGACCCCTAAATTTACACAGCACAGTACATGTTCTGTAGCTACTATTGCACTAAATGGTAACACTTGAATACGTTATGCAAATATGCAACTTGTTTTGTTGAAATGTTAATAAATGGGAGCTTCCCCAAACAGCCATCTCTTTTCCGACAATCCCCTCTGTGCACGAACCCTTACATATGGTAATTAAACATCAAAACACCCGCGGCTTATAGACCGGTGCGGCTTATATAAGAAAAAAATAGTCAACTTTGAAGGTGCGGCTTATAGACCGGTGCGCCTTATAGTCCGGAATTTACGGTAGTTGTTTATTTGAAGAGATTTATCTTATTTTTTGGTGTATATTTACGATAAGCCTTTGAAAACACAAAAAAGGGTTCTTATCCGATTACTCGATTAATCGATGGATTATTCGGTAGAATACTCGATTACTAAAAGAATCGATAGTTGCAGCTCTAATGTGCACCTATGTGCAGTGAATATGCCACTGTCTCTGACTTGTCTTATCACTCTACTGCCTTATTGCTTGTTGTGTCTCTTGTTGTTTTTGCACTCATATGCCCTGTTATATTTGTACTATGTTTTAAACGGAGTCCACAGCACAAGAATTTCACACGTGATACTCGTACTACGGAGTGACAATAAAAATCTTGAATCTTGAATCAGCGGTACCCAATCTTTTCCCACTCATGGCCTGCTTGAAAATCTCAAAACTGTTCACAGCCCACATCTGACCATAACCAGTACGGAGGTCAAATGTGTTCTCAGACCACTTTTTATATTAACAATGAAAGGAGCATCTGCATCCCTAAATCTAACCCGTTAGTTGCTCTAACTAGGAATCGTTTCTCACAGTTGTACACAAGAAAACTGACCAACTAAATGTCTTGACCCACCAGGTAATCTCTGCCAGGAAAGGGGAGTTTGAGACGGGTTTTGAGAAGGGCGGACAGACGCGGGAGCACGCCATGCTGGCCAAAACGGCAGGCGTCAAGCACCTGATTGTTCTTGTGAACAAGATGGATGATCCTACAGTCAACTGGAGCCTGGATAGGTAAGTAGGTCAATACTAGGGATGGGCGCGAGTACTCGGGTACTCGAGCACTCGTTCATAACGTCAGTAGTCGAGTAACGTTTCTGCTGTTCGGGTACTCGCCCCACTCCGCACCCCTTTAAAAATGGTCTAGATCTACGCACGCATCGTCATGTGGCTCTGGCAGCATGAACGGAATTGGCATGAACTGCACGGGCGTCAAGTCAGCCAGAATGTACAAGTACATCGTCCGCTTTGTTGCTTTCAAAATAAAACGCTTATTGTAACGTAACCTTATTTATTTTGAGTAATGCGTTACAGCCACAGTTTCACGCCATATAACATCACAACGAGTATTTCGATACAAGGTTTGCTGCTTCATTCGTTGAAATACCGTTTCTCCTCCAACGTGCATCAATAAGCTAGCTTTTGTTTAAGTAACATTATTTTGAAAGTTTTAACCGGAAGTTTTCCAGCTCATCCCGAAAATGGTGGCTGAAGATATTCTCCCGAAGGAGACGCAGACTTCTTCATAGCGCACGCCCGATAAAACTCATTCAAAACTTTGCAGTAACGCTTGTTTACTGACTACACTGTCGTTTCCCATAACGGTAGTCACAAGAAATGTGGAGAAAGAATCACTTTTTGGGAGACAATCGCTTCATGGTGATCACTATTCAGCTGCAGCTGTAACGTTAATCATATGGTCAGTTTTCACTTTTTGGCAGAACACCGGACCTTGTAATCCGTGGATTTACATTAGTGTAACAGTGATCATAAAGTAAAATGGATGATACTGGACAATAAACCTGACATTGCTGGACAATGGACATGTAGGCTATTGGAAATGCATTCGCTTGTTTCACAACTTGTCTGCTCCAAAGCGCTAATGCCATCCATCCAACCATCGGAGATACTGTCTGAGGTAGGCTTTATGTTCGCTTAGCGTCACCTAATATCAGTCAGTCCCTCTCCTGACAAAAAATGCTCCAGGGAGCGCTTTTTCCATGCAAAAATGCAAAAGTTATGTGTGAACAGCCCTATACAGCAAATTACCCCTGCTCAGTCATTACCATAGTAATCACACAGACCCCCCCCCCCCCCCGCGCGAGTGCTCGAGCACTCGTTCATAATAGGAGAGTACTCGAGTATTTAAATTGCTTAAAATGCCCATCCCTAGTCAATACATCATATCAGGGTTAGGGTCAATACTAAAGCTGTGAATCTTCACTGGCCTCATGATTCCATTCCATTACCATTCATCTGTCTTCGATTCCACGATGCATTTCGATACAGCTCAAAGTATTGCAGCTCCACGTATCACATCCTCAACTTTCTATATTATTACTGCACATGGCTACTTTTTCATCAATTAATACAAGCAGTCAGATAAATATCAAGTCCCTTTTTTACTTAGAAAGTGCTTTAAAATCTGAATGTCAACAGAAATTTAAACATAAACGATTCAACGATTCATCCGTCTTCGATTCGATTCACACGTCCGCATCGTGATGCATCGATTATACGATTAATTTTGACACCCCTAGTCAATACATCATATAATTAAGATGCAGTTATGGATACTTATGGGTTTTCTTTAGACTACCAAGTCCATATCATATGAGGCATATGTTTTGGCTGCTGGTTCAGGATGTCTGTCCATATTATGCAACGGATTGCCAGACTTTTACCATTAAAATTAATCAAAGTCTGACAAATTGAAATCTCCCCAACACCAAGTCTGGTGAAATGATCTCCCTCTAAACAGAATTTGAATTGTAATATACCCAAATTAAATTTCCACTTTTTTTTTTATATCCAGCATAAAGCTGCGTTCACACCGACCTATTACCAAAGTTTTTCGCTGGCATCGAGTTTACATACAAAGTCAATGCAAACGAGCGATTGAGCGTATATTCGCCCGGGAGAAAAATCGCTGGGCGTCCGAGCGACGGAGACAGAGCGATAGGGAGAAAATACGCTCGTCGCCCGAGATGAAATATCCCAACTCGAGCGAAATTACGCTGGCATCAGTCGCTCGCTGTTCAACGCTGATTGGCTGCCGTGTGAGAGTGAGTCAAGGATCACACTGGCTTGGAACAAACTGTGTGTGGCAACAAACCGCATTGACAGCTGATTGACAGGCTGACAGCTGACATGAAGTGAAGTCTGTACTACCGGTATAGAGCTCGCATTAGGAGCACGCTGATAGGCTTAGCTTGTAAACAACTACGGTGGCTCATAGTGGACAAATATCATGACATTGCTTAACATTATAGCCCCCAGATGTCCGTCAATTCGTGTGCCTGTTGACGAGCGATTTAAACACAGCGACAGAGTGATTCCAAAGGGTTGAATCAAGCGACAGAGCGAAAAATAAATATCTCGGTGTGAACACAGCTTAAGTGAATATTTGTATGATGTGTATGTTATATAGCCTATCTTGTGCGATGAACGAAACAAATGTTACATTTACAATTAGGATGCACACATGCAGAGACGAGAGAAATGAAGCAAACCTTAAAAAGTATTTTTTGAAATACGTTATTAAAAGCCGACTACAGTTGATTGACACGCCGTTAGGTCTGGGTATCCAACTTTGATACTTTTCTGTCACAGAATCAATTGCTTCGATAGTAATGAGTATCAAAACATGCCTCGTCATTCTATACTAATTTCCGATACAAAAAAACAGCGTCATTGAGCCTATAAGCATGCAACATGCTTGCACACCACGCTCTAATAAGGCTGGTGATTGGCTGTCATGTAGAGGCATGCAGGAAAAGTTTTATTTGAGGCACACAACTTCAAGTTGTTAAATACAGTAGGGTTTATTTTTTGATGCTGTAAAACTGCTTTCAAAAACTAAAGATTTGTATTGTAATTTCAATGTGTCGTGCAGTTTTATTTTTGTTGTAGGTATAGGACAATCAGTCTCTTGTGGGAGTGTCTCTAAATAATTGACAGTAAGCATTTGTGACCTTGAAGAGACCCAAGACAAATTGAAATAAGTGCAACACCACAACATATTTACACATAATGATGCCTACATTAATTCACACATACTATATTTACAATCATATTTACTAGGGCGGTTCTGATGCCTCGGCTTAGTCGACGTCGACGCGTTGGAATTAAGTGAAGAAAAGATAATTAATACTAGGGATGGGCGCGAGTACTCGGGTACTCGAGCACTCGTTCATAACGTCAGTACTCGAGTAACGTTTCCGCTGTCCGGGTACTCGCCCCACTCCCCACCCCTTTAAAAATGGTCTAAATCTACGCATGCATCGTTATGTGGATCTGGCAGCATGAACTGCACGGGCGTCAAGTCAGCCAGAATGTACAAGTACGTCATCCGCTTTGTTGATTTCAAAATAAAAGGCTTATTGTAACGTGAGTTGTAACCTTATTGATTTTGAGTAATGCGTTACAGCCATAGTTTCACGCCATATAACATCACAACGAGTATTTTGATACAAGGTTTGCTGCTTCGTTCGTTGAAATACCCTTTTCTCCTCCAACGTGCATCAATAAGCTATTTACTTTTGTTTAAGTAACATTATTTTGAAAGTTTTAACCGGAAGTTTTCCAGCTCATCCCGAAGATGGTGGCTGAAGATATGCTCCCGAAGGAGACAGATGCACGCTTCTTCATAGCGCACGCCCGATAAAACTCATTCACAACTTTGCAGTAGTTTACCGACTACACTGTCGTTTCCCATAACGTTAGTCACAAGAAATGTGGAGAAAGAATCGCTTTTTGGGAGACAATCGTTTCATGGTGATCACTATTTAGCTGCAGCTGTAATGTTAATCACACTGGTCAGTGGTCAGTTTTCACTTTTTGGCAGAACACCGGACCTTGTAAGCCGTGGATTTACGTTAGTGTAACAGTGATCATAAAGTAAAATGGATGATACTGGACAATGGACATGTATTGGAATTGAGCCTTCGCTTGTTTCACAACAATATTGTCCGCTCCGAAGCGCTAATGCCATCCATCCAACCATCGGAGATGCTGTCTGAGGTAGGCTTTAGACCATACTTGGGCAAACTACGGCCCGCGGGCCGGATGCGGCCCGCGGGCGCCACCTGTGTGGCCCGCGATGGAATTGCAAAAAAAAAAAATTTTTTTTTTTTTTTTTTTTTTTTTTTACACAGTGCACCTGAACGCAACATGCAAGATACCCGCTGAATAAGTGTCCAAATGTTCATGTCATTCTGGCCAATACTCCACTTCTGTTATAGCATTTCAGTATGGAATATGGAATATCTTTCAATAATCTTTAGATTAAAAGGCTACATTGAATTAGAAATTTAAATAATTAACTCATTGGTTTTGGATTTATTTAGCTTCAAGACTGCATTTTTGTTCGTGTGACCCGCAACACAGGCTTTGATCATCCCGGGACACTTACTGATACTTATGTTTAAATTAACCCACTCATATTCTGATTTATTTCAAGAAAAACATTTTGGCTAGTGGAAATTCTAATTGCCTGGTAACTTTATAAAATCTAGCAGCCATATTGGCAGGTGGTCAAAAAAGTTAATTTCAAGCCCTGAGAGCAGGTGGTGACATAGGAGTGAGTGAGAAAAGGATGAAATATTGGTGGTTAAGACTGAATAATGACATCACAACTGTTAATTTAAAATTAGTTATTCCTCTAAACGTGGCTTCAAATGCACCAAATTTTTCACGCTGGCGCCATTCGGCCCTCAGCAAAACCCTGGTAGCGAGGACATTTTTTGTGGCCCTCTCTATCATCAAAGTTACCCATCCATGGGTTACGGCATGACAATATTTGTTCGGCCCCGGCAACAATCTGGGTTTCTCATGTGGCCCCCCATGAAAAATAATTGCCCACCCCTGCTTTAGACGTTAGCTTAGCGTCACCTCACCTAATATCACAGTCAGTCAGTCAGTCCCTCTACTCACATGCTCCAGGTTAACGCTTTCTCCATGCAAAAATGCAAACGTTATGTGTGAACAGCCCCACACACAGCAGATTACCCCTGCTCCGTCATTACCATAGTAATCACATAGACCCCCACCGCCCCCCCCGCGCGCTCGCAAGCGCTTGCGCGAGTACTCGTTCATAATAGAAGGAGAGTACTCGAGTATTTAAATTGCTTAAAATGCCCATCCCTAATTAATACACTAGATAGCTCCGTTCCAATAGCAGATTTCTAAATAAAAGTTTTTAATCGCTTCTAATAGTCCACTGTATAATAACCGCCTTTACACATGACCTCTTTATACATCTTTAAATATCTGTTGTTGTTGTTGTTTGAGACACTTGAGTAACTCATGTTGTCCCCCTGCAGGTATGAGGAGTGTAAGGAGAAAACTAGTGCCATTTTTGAAGAAGGTGGGCTTCAACCCTAAGAAAGACATTCACTTCATGCCCTGCTCCGGCCTGACGGGAGCCAACCTGAAGGAGCCCGCAGACGCAGATCTGTGCACCTGGTATACGTAAGTCCCCCAGCCTCGCCCTGTCCATCAGACAACACCATGCGTCTGCTTGTAGATGGTATTACACCTGACACTAAGACAACACCATGTGTCTGCTTGTAGATGGTTGCTTGTAGATGGTATTACACCTGAC
Organism: Poromitra crassiceps; assembly: GCF_964638095.1. NCBI lineage: Eukaryota > Metazoa > Chordata > Actinopteri > Beryciformes > Melamphaidae > Poromitra > Poromitra crassiceps. The sequence goes on along the minus strand of NC_139644.1, from coordinate 4,851,715 downwards.
ACTAAGACAACGCCGCGTCTGCTTGTAGATGGTATTACACCTGACACTAAGACAACGCCGCGTCTGCTTGTAGATGGTATTACACCTGACACTAAGACAGCACCATGTGTCTGCTTGTAGATGGTTGCTTGTAGATGGTATTACACCTGACACTAAGACAACGCCGCGTCTGCTTGTAGATGGTATTACACCTGACACTAAGACAACACAGCGTCTGCTTGTAGATGGTAATTACACCTGACACTAAGACAACGCTGCGTCTGCTTGTAGATGGTATTACACCTGACACTAAGACAACACAGTGTCTGCTTGTAGATGGTATAGAGAGCCGCAGGGATGACGTATTTTTGTAGGCTGAATGCGGAAGTCCCGAACTTCCTGGTTCAACACTGTTTCTGTCTATGGGATTTTTGAATGGGTTTTTGGCGCGATGCTTCAAATAAGGTCTCTGGGCAACGCAAGTTTAATCAAACGCGAACCAAGGTTCAGCGGGATAATCTTCACACATGAGGACCACTTTCATGAGTTTTGAAGCGTAAATGCGAGCCCTAGAAGTAAAATGCTCCAGCTAAGCTAATCCAGAACTACACACTGTCGCATAGGCTTCCACGTCACGTCAGCACTCAACCTGGACTGTTGTTGATGTGTGCACTGATTACCCCGGGCTGAACGGGCTGAACCAGGTGAGGGAAAGAGAATTTCCGTGTTCGCCCTTTGAAGTGGTGACGTTATTGACGTATATATCCCCATCGACTCAAAAGTGTAGTCTCATTTAGCCGTTTGCTAGCTAGCCGTCCTTTTAACGGCACATAAAAGCTTCAAAACTCATAAAAGTGGTCTTCATGTGTGAAGATGATGTTACTACCATCTGGTTCGCGTTTGATTAAGCCAGCGTTGCCCAGAGAGCTTATTAGAAGCATCGCGCCAAAAACCCATTCAAAACTCCCATAGGCGAAAACTGTGTTGAACCAGGGCTGTTAGCATCGATGATTTCCGGACTCGTTACTGCGGCTCTCTATTACACCTGACACTAAGACAACACAGTGTCTGCTTGTAGATGGTATTACACCTGACACTAAGACAACACCACGTCTGCTTGTAGATGGTATTACACCTGACACTAAGACAACACCACGTCTGCTTGTAGATGGTATTACACCTGACACTAAGACAACACCATGTCTGCTTGTAGATGGTATTACACCTGACACTAAGACAACACAGCGTCTGCTTGTAGATGGTATTACACCTGACACTAAGACAACACCGCGTCTGCTTGTAGATGGTATTACACCTGACACTAAGACAACACAGTGTCTGCTTGTAGATGGTATTACACCTGACACTAAGACAACACAGTGTCTGCTTGTAGATGGTATTACACCTGACACTAAGACAACACAGCGTCTGCTTGTAGATGGTATTACACCTGACACTAAGACAACACAGTGTCTGCTTGTAGATGGTATTACACCTGACACTAAGACAACACCATGTCTGCTTGTAGATGGTATTACACCTGACACTAAGACAACACAGTGTCTGCTTGTAGATGGTATTACACCTGACACTAAGACAACACAGTGTCTGCTTGTAGATGGTATTACACCTGACACTAAGACAACACAGTGTCTGCTTGTAGATGGTATTACACCTGACACTAAGACAACACCGCGTCTGCTTGTAGATGGTATTACACCTGACACTAAGACAACACAGCGTCTGCTTGTAGATGGTATTACACCTGACACTAAGACAACACAGTGTCTGCTTGTATATGGTATTACACCTGACACTAAGACAACACAGCGTCTGCTTGTAGATGGTATTACACCTGACACTAAGACAGCACAGCGTCTGCTTGTAGATGGTATTACACCTGACACTAAGACAACACCATGTCTGCTTGTAGATGGTATTACACCTGACACTAAGACAACACAGCGTCTGCTTGTAGATGGTATTACACCTGACACTAAGACAACACAGCGTCTGCTTGTAGATGGTATTACACCTGACACTAAGACAACACAGCGTCTGCTTGTAGATGGTATTACACCTGACACTAAGACAACACCATGTCTGCTTGTAGATGGTATTACACCTGACACTAAGACAACACAGTGTCTGCTTGTAGATGGTATTACACCTGACACTAAGACAACACAGTGTCTGCTTGTAGATGGTATTACACCTGACACTAAGACACCACAGTGTCTGCTTGTAGATGGTATTACACCTGACACTAAGACAACACAGTGTCTGCTTGTAGATGGTATTACACCTGACACTAAGACAACACCGCGTCTGCTTGTAGATGGTATTACACCTGACACTAAGACAACACCGCGTCTGCTTGTAGATGGTATTACACCTGACACTAAGACAACACAGCGTCTGCTTGTAGATGGTATTACACCTGACACTAAGACAACACAGTGTCTGCTTGTAGATGGTATTACACCTGACACTAAGACAACACAGCGTCTGCTTGTAGATGGTATTACACCTGACACTAAGACAACACAGTGTCTGCTTGTAGATGGTATTACACCTGACACTAAGACAACACAGTGTCTGCTTGTAGATGGTATTACACCTGACACTAAGACAACACAGCGTCTGCTTGTAGATGGTATTACACCTGACACTAAGACAACACAGCGTCTGCTTGTAGATGGTATTACACCTGACACTAAGACAACACAGCGTCTGCTTGTAGATGGTATTACACCTGACACTAAGACAACACAGTGTCTGCTTGTAGATGGTATTACACCTGACACTAAGACAACACAGCGTCTGCTTGTAGATGGTATTACACCTGACACTAAGACAGCACAGCGTCTGCTTGTAGATGGTATTACACCTGACACTAAGACAACACAGCGTCTGCTTGTAGATGGTATTACACCTGACACTAAGACAACACCATGTCTGCTAGTAGATGGTATTGCACCTGACACTAAGACAACACAGTGTCTGCTTGTAGATGGTATTACACCTGACACTAAGACAACACCATGTCTGCTTGTAGATGGTATTGCATGGCTTATTTACAACTGACAGTAGCAGGTCACTGCCAAGGTGGCCTTAAGCTTGTTTTATGGTCGCCGCGTGGGGGAGGAGCGAGGGCTGCGAGCCCCGGCTAAATTCCTACACTGATCTGATCGCCTCTTCAGAACGGCCTTTTCAGAGAGCTCTGATCAAACCGGATAGAGCAAATATCGTCCGATCGTTACTGTGCCCGATCAATCGGAGCACCCCTAAATCCATCTCTTTTACTGCAAAGTATAGGATGAATCAGGGTGACAAAAGTATTTCCGGGTGCCACTGCAGCAGAAACTAGTATTAAATAAAGCTCGGTCAAACAAACGTTAATCTCAATAACTACCGTAAATTCCGGACTATAAGCCGCACCTTTTTTCCCGTTTTTTGGCCTTTTTTGGCCCCTGCGGCTTATATAACGGTGCGGCTTATCTATGGATTTTTTCAAAAAAAAAAAAAAAAAAAAATCTCTTTTTTTAGCACTCTTTCTAACTATAAATCCTATATAACTATAATAAGTTTTAATTTCCTCTCTTGCCCTCTTTTCACCACACTGTATGACACTGTGTGCACTGTAAAAAACAACACAGGTGGTGTTGTGTTATGTTGTTTTGTTGAAATGTTAATAAATGGGAGCTTCCTCAAACAGCCATCTCTTTCCCGACAATCCCCTCTGTGCATGAACCCTTACATATGGTAATTAAACATTAAAACACAATAAAAAAAATACCATTAAAACACCCGCGGCTTATAGTCCGGTGCGGCTTATATAAGAAAAAAATAGTCAACTTTGCAGGTGCGGCTTATACACCGGTGCGGCTTATAGTCCGGAATTTACGGTATACATCAAATTGCTAATACAGTACGGTAGTTAGTATGTAGTGCTAAAGTTGTGTGAACTGTCACAGTTTTAAAATGTGTTATTTCAATTTGTGTTCTGTATCTCAACTTACTCCTGTCTTGGTTTGCTGTCATTGCAGAGGGTTACCATTCATTCCACACTTGGACAGTTTGCCAAATTTCAACAGATCAAGTGACGGCCCTATCAGATTACCAATAGTAGATAAATACAAGGTAAGATCTTTCTCCTGCCCAGACTTCATCTAAAGGACCTGTCAGATTACCTATAGTAGATAAATACAAGGTAAGATCTTTCTCCTGCCCAGACTTCATCTAAAGGACCTGTCAGATTACCTATAGTAGATAAATACAAGGTAAGATCTTTCTCCAGCCCAGACTTCATCTAAAGGACCTGTCAGATTACCTATAGTAGATAAATACAAGGTAAGATCTTTCTCCTGCCCAGACTTCATCTAAAGGACCTGTCAGATTACCTATAGTAGATAAATACAAGGTAAGATCTTTCTCCAGCCCAGACTTCATCTAAAGGACCTGTGAAATGAACTCCCATTACTTTGACTTCCTGCAGATCAGAGCATGTGTCATGGTGATTCTGGTGAACTCATGTTGTTCATTGTGAACGCATGGCTCCACATTCTTCTTGCCCTCTCCCCCGTCCCGCCAGGACATGTCTCATGTCCTCTCCCCCGTCCTGTCAGGACATGTCTCATGTCCTCTCCCCCGTCCCGCCAGGACATGTCTCATGTCTCATGTCCTCTCCCCGTCCTGCCAGGACATGTCTCATGTCCTCTCCCCTGTCCTGCCAGGACATGTCTCATGTCTCATGTCCTCTCCCCTGTCCTGCCAGGACATGTCTCATGTCCTCTCCCCCGTCCTGCCAGGACATGTCTCATGTCCTCTCCCCTGTCCTGCCAGGACATGTCTCATGTCCTCTCCCCTGTCCTGCCAGGACATGTCTCATGTCCTCTCCCCCGTCCTGTCAGGACATGTCTCATGTCCTCTCCCCTGTCCTGCCAGGACATGTCTCATGTCCTCTCCCCCGTCCTGTCAGGACATGTCTCATGTCCTCTCCCCTGTCCTGCCAGGACATGTCTCATGTCCTCTCCCCCGTCCTGCCAGGACATGTCTCATGTCCTCTCCCCTGTCCTGCCAGGACATGTCTCATGTCCTCTCCCCCGTCCTGTCAGGACATGTCTCATGTCCTCTCCCCTGTCCTGCCAGGACATGTCTCATGTCCTCTCCCCCGTCCTGTCAGGACATGTCTCATGTCCTCTCCCCTGTCCTGCCAGGACATGTCTCATGTCCTCTCCCCCGTCCTGTCAGGACATGTCTCATGTCCTCTCCCCCGTCCTGCCAGGACATGTCTCATGTCCTCTCCCCCGTCCTGTCAGGACATGTCTCATGTCCTCTCCCCTGTCCTGCCAGGACATGTCTCATGTCCTCTCCCCTGTCCTGCCAGGACATGTCTCATGTCCTCTCCCCTGTCCTGCCAGGACATGTCTCATGTCCTCTCCCCCGTCCTGTCAGGACATGTCTCATGTCCTCTCCCCCGTCCTGCCAGGACATGTCTCATGTCTCATGTCCTCTCTCCGGCAGGATATGGGCACCGTGATTCTGGGCAAGCTGGAGTCGGGCTCCATCAGCAAAGCACAGCAACTCGTCATGATGCCAAACAGGGTAAGAACTTTCACTAACCTTTTCTTAGACATGTTGACTGCTGCTGAAGCTTGGACTGTGCCTCAGAATGGGGAAATAAACATTAGGCCCTGGGCTTTTGAACTTTTAAACACATTTGCCATTTACACCAACATAGTCAATTAGGATTGATAAATGTGTCTAACTTTCCATTTATTTAGTTATACCAAGATACTAGAGCTGCAACGATTAATCGATTAGTCGATCGACAGAAAATTAATCGACAACTATTTTGATAATCGATTAATCGTTTTGAGTACAATTTTAAGAGAAAAGGTCTAAATTCTCTGATTCCAGCTTCGTAAATGTGAATATTTTCTGGTTTCTTTACTCCTGTATGACAGTAAACTGATATTATCTTTGAGTTGTGGACAAAACAAGACATTTGAGGGCGTCATCTTGGGCTTTGGGAAACACTGATCGTCATTTGCCACCATTTTCTGTCATTTTATAGACCAAACAACTACGGTAATCGATTACCGTAATCGAGAAAAGAATCGACAGATTAATCGATTATGAAAATAATCGTTAGTTGCAGCCCTACAAGATACCATAATTAATTTCACAATGCTGTATTGATTGTTAAAATGCTACACAGGCAAACGGGGTTGCATCATGTTTTCGTTGCTGTTCAAACGGTGTTGGTCGTGTAGGCTGTGTGTTTGGGTTTAGTTGTTGCTAGGGCTGGGTCGGTTTGAATAGAGCTGCAACGATTAATCGATTAGTCGATCGACAGAAAATTAATCGACAACTATTTTGATAATCGATTAATCGTTTTGAGTACAATTTTAAGAGAAAAGGTCTAAATTCTCTGATTCCAACTTCGTAAATGTTAATATTTTCTGGTTTCTTTACTCCTGTATGACAGTAAACTGATATTATCTTTGAGTTGTGGACAAAACAAGACATTTGAGGGCATCATCTTGGACTTTGGGAAACACTGATCATCATTTGCCACCATTTTCTGACATTTTATAGACCAAACAACTAATCGATTACGGTAATCGAGAAAAGAATCGACAGATTATTCGATTATGAAAATAATCGTTAGTTGCAGCCCTAGGTTTGAAAATTTTAAAACCGGTTCGATATTGCCGTCTAAACCGGATCGAACCGGTTCTTTTGTAATTTAAAAAAAATAAAAATAAAAAAAATAAGCAGGGCTCCCGAGTGTGGCCCATAACTGTTTGTAGTGCAACTTCAGTCCACCTGATAGCGATAATACACCTCTAAGCTGGTATTGTCAACCAGCAATGATACTGAATAAAAAGAAGCAGGACACCTGTGTAACAAACACACCCTGTATTTATTTCTCATAACTATTCAGCTTAACTTTTCTTCAAACATCAACATAATAAACAAAATAAGACTTTTGCATACTAGTGCAACTTGAGAAGAGGCTAATACGAACAATAGTGCAATCAGAATGGACTGGCAAAAAAAGATTTTTTTTTTTTTTTTTTTTTTTTACGTTTTTTCGGTTCGCACGTGATCAAACCGGTTTGGGCTCGTACACCGAACCGAACCGGTAAAACCGGAAATCGACCCATGCCTAGTTGTTGCAGGTCTTTTTTCCTCAGATTCAATCTGGGACTATAAGAGAAATGTCACTATCAGACGCAAATAATTGCGTGTCTTGTTAAATTAACAGTCGATTACTCGGGCAGGCCTAACGTTAGCTGCTGGCTCTAAAATGTGGCTAACAGCACCTAATGGTAACGTTACGTTATTGTTTCTGATACATGTTTAAACATTGAAATGGGAGCTTACCTCTGGAAATTCCTTAACTGGTTGTGGACGTGATCTGCTATGACACTTGCCATGTTGACAAGGCTCTTTCCCTCGGGAAACGTACCGTTTTGCTAGCGACAAGCCGAAAACCATGCAGACAACAAGAAGCCGGTGTGAGTGTGTGTCTGTGTGTCCGTCTGTCTGTCTGTGTGTCCGTGTGGGGGAGGCGAAGAAAGTGCTGATGTATCTGGTAGGGATGCACCGATATGAAGATTTTGGCCGATGCCGATAACCGATATTAAGATTGCTGTTATGGCCGATAACCGATATTTACCGATGTCGATATGATCTGTATAATAACACATTTCTATGATAATACAATTTTGTCCATACTGAAAAACACGTGTAAACACTGAATTTGTAAAAGTTATACATTTCTTTATTTCAAAAACATTTGTGAAAGCCCATAAATCATAGATTTACTGCATTATTTCATCTCAATGTGAAGGATTTGGCTGATACCGATAACCGATGTTAACATTGCAACATCGGACCGATACCGATATGTTAAAAAATGACTAACATCGGCCGATACCGATATGATTGCCGATATATCGTGCATCCCTAGTATCTGGTATTGATAAACTCGATGCTGTAGTATCCGTTTAAAATGTTTAGTATCGAGTAAGTACTGAAGTATCGATATTTTTGACAACCCTAGCCCAAACACCAGCTCTGCATGTACAGGGCTCAGTTATAAATTGTAGGGTAAAGTTACTGCCGTGTATGTGTATGTGGCTCTGGCTCTGCTGCTCCAAAGCAGTGGTTCTGTTGGAACCAAGATCTCTCCACAGTGTAAACGGGCCTGATCCATGCATACATGCTCTGCTGCATCCCTGTATATTCTCTTTGCTTCTGGTGACTTGCATCATATTTTCATTGCTGTTCAAACACTGTGGGGAGGTTGAGAGTTTTCAGCTCTAGTTGTTGTTGCAGGTCGACTTTCCTCAACTTCAATCTGGGACTATAAGAGAAACATCGCACTTGTCACATGCAAAATAATTTTGGCCAGGTTCAGACTTCAGGCAAATCCGATTTGTTGCTAAAGTCATTATCTTGATTGGTTTCCCAAATCTAATTTGGGAGAGTGTCCATACCGTCCATAGAGAGTGTCCATACCGTCCATAGTGTCCATAGAGAGTGTCCATACCGTCCAGAGTGTCCGAGTGTTGTACTTATTGAATTGATGTTATTGTAACAGCAATCTTAAAGATGGTGTGGATACCCAACATGTATTAAGTAGGGCTGCCACAAACTATTATTTTGATAGTCGACTAGTCACCGATTATTTTTACGATTAGTCGACTAATCGGATCATAAATTGCAGCTTATCGCACAATTACTCAATCGCTCTGATTTAGCTATCATCAGCTTCTAAATTTAGCTTCAAGTTGTTTTAAGCATGTGCCAACTAAAAATAAAGACAATTAAGACGGCCTGGCTCTTCTCTCTCTTGGCTGTTCTGACTTTTTTCTCCGCCTTTCCTGGCTGTTCTGTGGTGTTTCTCCCTCCCTCTCGCAGCATGTGGTGGAGGTGCTGAGCCTGCTGTCAGACGATGTGGAGACAGACGACGCTGAACCGGGGGAAAACCTCAAGCTGCGACTGAAGGGCATCGAGGAAGAGGAGATCCTGCCCGGCTTCATCCTGTGTAACGCTGAGAACCTCTGCCACTCGGGGCGCACCTTCGACGCCCAGGTCAGCCTAAAGCCCCCTCACATGATACGCCCGCTCGATGCCCAGGTCAGCCTAAAGCCCCCACACATGATACGCCCGCTCGATGCCCAGGTCAGCCTAAAGCCCCCTCACATGATACGCCCGCTCGATGCCCAGGTCAGCCTAAAGCCCCCTCACATGATACGCCCGCTCGATGCCCAGGTCAGCCTAAAGCCCCCTCACATGATACGCCCGCTCGATGCCTAGGTCAGCCTAAAGCCCCCTCACATGATACGCCCGCTCGATGCCCAGGTCAGCCTAAAGCCCCCACACATGATACACACGCTCGATGCCTAGGTCAGCCTAAAGCCCCCACACATGATACGCCCGCTCGATGCCCAGGTCAGCCTAAAGCCCCCTCACATGATACGCCCGCTCGATGCCTAGGTCAGCCTAAAGCCCCCACACATGATACGCCCGCTCGATGCCCAGGTCAGCCTAAAGCCCCCTCACATGATACGCCCGCTCGATGCCCAGGTCAGCCTAAAGCCCCCACACATGATACGCCCGCTCGATGCCTAGGTCAGCCTAAAGCCCCCACACATGATACGCCCGCTCGCTGCCTAGGTCAGCCTAAAGCCCCCACACATGATACGCCCGCTCGATGCCTAGGTCAGCCTAAAGCCCCCACACATGATACACACGCTCGATGCCTAGGTCAGCCTAAAGCCCCCACACATGATACGCCCGCTCGCTGCCTAGGTCAGCCTAAAGCCCCCACACATGATACGCCCGCTCGCTGCCTAGGTCAGCCTAAAGCCCCCACACATGATACGCCCGCTCGATGCCCAGGTCAGCCTAAAGCCCCCACACATGATACACCCGCTCGATGCCTAGGTCAGCCTAAAGCCCCCACACATGATACACACGCTCGATGCCTAGGTCAGCCTAAAGCCCCCACACATGATACACACGCTCGATGCCTAGGTCAGCCTAAAGCCCCCACACATGATACACCCGCTCGATGCCCAGGTCAGCCTAAAGCCCCCACACATGATACACACGCTCGATGCCTAGGTCAGCCTAAAGCCCCCACACATGATACGCCCGCTCGATGCCCAGGTCAGCCTAAAGCCCCCACACATGATACGCCCGCTCGATGCCTAGGTCAGCCTAAAGCCCCCACACATGATACGCCCGCTCGATGCCTAGGTCAGCCTAAAGCCCCCACACATGATACGCCCGCTCGATGCCTAGGTCAGCCTAAAGCCCCCACACATGATACGCCCGCTCGCTGCCTAGGTCAGCCTAAAGCCCCCACACATGATACGCCCGCTCAATGCCTAGGTCAGCCTAAAGCCCCCACACATGATACGCCCGCTCGCTGCCTAGGTCAGCCTAAAGCCCCCACACATGATACGCCCGCTCGCTGCCTAGGTCAGCCTAAAGCCCCCACACATGATACGCCCGCTCGATGCCCAGGTCAGCCTAAAGCCCCCACACATGATACACCCGCTCGATGCCTAGGTCAGCCTAAAGCCCCCACACATGATACACACGCTCGATGCCTAGGTCAGCCTAAAGCCCCCACACATGATACACACGCTCGATGCCTAGGTCAGCCTAAAGCCCCCACACATGATACACCCGCTCGATGCCCAGGTCAGCCTAAAGCCCCCACACATGATACACACGCTCGATGCCTAGGTCAGCCTAAAGCCCCCACACATGATACGCCCGCTCGATGCCCAGGTCAGCCTAAAGCCCCCACACATGATACGCCCGCTCGATGCCTAGGTCAGCCTAAAGCCCCCACACATGATACGCCCGCTCGATGCCTAGGTCAGCCTAAAGCCCCCACACATGATACGCCCGCTCGATGCCTAGGTCAGCCTAAAGCCCCCACACATGATACGCCCGCTCGATGCCTAGGTCAGCCTAAAGCCCCCACACATGATACGCCCGCTCGATGCCCAGGTCAGCCTAAAGCCCCCACACATGATACGCCCGCTCGATGCCCAGGTCAGCCTAAAGCCCCCACACATGATACACGCGCTCGATGCCTAGGTCAGCCTAAAGCCCCCACACATGATACGCCCGCTCGATGCCTAGGTCAGCCTAAAGCCCCCACACATGATACGCACGCTCGATGCCCAGGTCAGCCTAAAGCCCCCACACATGATACGCCCGCTCGATGCCCAGGTCAGCCTAAAGCCCCCACACATGATACACGCGCTCGATGCCCAGGTCAGCCTAAAGCCCCCACACATGATACACGCGCTCGATGCCCAGGTCAGCCTAAAGCCCCCACACATGATACGCCCGCTCGATGCCTAGGTCAGCCTAAAGCCCCCACACATGATACACGTGCTCGATGCCTAGGTCAGCCTAAAGCCCCCACACATGATACACGTGCTCGATGCCTAGGTCAGCCTAAAGCCCCCACACATGATACACACGCTCGATGCCTAGGTCAGCCTAAAGCCCCCACACATGATACGCCCGCTCGATGCCTAGGTCAGCCTAAAGCCCCCACACATGATACGCCTGCTCGATGCCTAGGTCAGCCTAAAGCCCCCACACATGATACACACGCTCGATGCCTAGGTCAGCCTAAAGCCCCCACACATGATACGCCCGCTCGATGCCCAGGTCAGCCTAAAGCCCCCACACATGATACGCCCGCTCGATGCCCAGGTCAGCCTAAAGCCCCCACACATGATACGCCCGCTCGATGCCCAGGTCAGCCTAAAGCCCCCACACATGATACGCCCGCTCGATGCCTAGGTCAGCCTAAAGCCCCCACACATGATACGCCCGCTCGATGCCTAGGTCAGCCTAAAGCCCCCACACATGATACGCCCGCTCGATGCCTAGGTCAGCCTAAAGCCCCCACACATGATACGCCCGCTCGATGCCCAGGTCAGCCTAAAGCCCCCACACATGATACGCCCGCTCGATGCCTAGGTCAGCCTAAAGCCCCCACACATGATACGCCCGCTCGATGCCCAGGTCAGCCTAAAGCCCCCACACATGATACGCCCGCTCGATGCCTAGGTCAGCCTAAAGCCCCCACACATGATACGCCCGCTCGATGCCCAGGTCAGCCTAAAGCCCCCACACATGATACGCCCGCTCGATGCCTAGGTCAGCCTAAAGCCCCCACACATGATACGCCCGCTCGATGCCCAGGTCAGCCTAAAGCCCCCACACATGATACGCCCGCTCGATGCCTAGGTCAGCCTAAAGCCCCCACACATGATACGCCCGCTCGATGCCCAGGTCAGCCTAAAGCCCCCACACATGATACGCCCGCTCGATGCCTAGGTCAGCCTAAAGCCCCCACACATGATACGCCCGCTCGATGCCCAGGTCAGCCTAAAGCCCCCACACATGATACGCCCGCTCGATGCCTAGGTCAGCCTAAAGCCCCCACACATGATACGCCCGCTCGATGCCTAGGTCAGCCTAAAGCCCCCACACATGATACGCCCGCTCGATGCCTAGGTCAGCCTAAAGCCCCCACACATGATACGCCCGCTCGATGCCTAGGTCAGCCTAAAGCCCCCACACATGATACGCCCGCTCGATGCCTAGGTCAGCCTAAAGCCCCCACACATGATACGCCCGCTCGATGCCCAGGTCAGCCTAAAGCCCCCACACATGATACGCCCGCTCGATGCCTAGGTCAGCCTAAAGCCCCCACACATGATACGCCCGCTCGATGCCTAGGTCAGCCTAAAGCCCCCACACATGATACGCCCGCTCGATGCCTACGTCAGCCTAAAGCCCCCACACATGATACGCCCGCTCGATGCCTAGGTCAGCCTAAAGCCCCCACACATGATACGCCCGCTCGATGCCTAGGCTCGGCTGCAGCTCGGGGGCGGGGCTGCAGCTTGGGGACGGGAGGACTGAGGTCAAGATCGCCCAACACTACGGCACAGTGAAGCTGAAATATCCAACTGAAGGAACACAAAGATACTTTAGGGGGTCTTTAAGCATCTCCACAAACAGCCATAAATAGTTCAATGTAATCCTGGAAGCTGTTGTGAAAGTGCTTTAATGTTTATTTTTTCGTGGTGGTGTTGTCATTGTTTGACACTTTTCCCCCTTTTGCAGATTGTCATCATTGAACACAAGTCCATCATCTGCCCGGGTTACAACGCAGTCCTCCACATTCACACCTGCATCGAAGAAGTACAAATTACAGTAAGGCCTTTCCTTCATAACCATTATGGATCAATCATCGTAAATGAAGCATAAATACACCAAATGTTGACTCAGGGTTCAGTACTTGAAAGTGGCAAAAATTGCAAGTTGAGCAAAACAATGCAATATTTTTTCCTGACTACTTCTTAACTCATTGAATGCCAATGACGACAGCTGTCGTCAATTCAAATACTGACGTAGAGTGCCAATGACGACGGTTGTCGTCAATTGCGTTTTTTGGCGGTGGGACGTGGATCAATCCCTGATACATCTCTGGTACAACTATTGTAGCTATTGGAGGTCTATAACCTATTTTACAGAACCCTTAGGTGGCGACAGTGCTCTCCACATAACAGAAAGGCAAGGAAAAAACAAAGAAGAAGTCGTTATGGAAACGGAAATCGCATCGCATCCGTATGCATCGATATGCTGAAGCACGTTACTGCAGCTGTGCCTGCAGCAGCCAATCTGCTCCCACAATTGAGCCGCTCTGTGTCGGTTGCGACAGCACATCCGCACATCCACACCGTGGAGTTATTATTCTCAACTGGAAGCATCGTTGCCGGTGACAAACACACGCGGAACGCTGTAAAAAAGCTGCACCCTTCACTGTGCGCACAGCAAACTCAGCAGAGAGCCACCACAGACAGGAGGAGGAGTGTGCAGTTGAGGCGTGGCGGGGCGGGGTGGGGCGGGGCGGGGGGGGGGGGGGGGCACGCAGAGCAGCACGCAACACCCAGACAGACCCAGGCAGCAGGACAGGATTGACAAACGCAAGCCAGAATATCCGATGCCCACCAGCAGCAAATCAAGACCAGCAAGAAGCTGCAACCAGCAGCGCACGCAGGGGCCAGCGCTGCTGGTTGTAGCTAAAAATATTATTCTGCCAAACAAAATTCCCTGGCCTAAACTGTTTTATTGAAGGAAATTATTTTTGAGGTGTGACTACATTAGAAAAGATTAGCTTCAGAGTCAGTGTGTGCTTGAAATGTTTAATTTCACAAAAGGCCAATTATCTCAGCTTCTAGAAAAAAATTGCTGTTTTTGGATGAATCAAGCTATCTTCTCCGGCTCATAACTAAAGAACGGAAAATGGGATCAATAAACTTTTTTTTGCAGATGATAGAATAGAGTCTCATCGTTCTTTGTGCGTGTTCAGTGTTTACATAGTAATATCACACAATATTCTGTGGGCCTCGAGAAATCACTGAAAACGCTCTGAAACTCTGGCACTGGGAGCGTCCGTTCTCCAAAAGTGGCTGGCACTCAATGAGTTAATGGCAACTTTTCTCAAAAATTGCAATGGAATTTGCCAAGTTTTATGTGATTTTGTGGTGAAATTGCAGGAACTGGCAAAACTTGCAAGTTGAGGAGGCGGTTTTGCTGAGCAATCGATGGGATTTTGAAACATTGCCCCCACAAATATTACAGAGATTAGTTGAATTTCTATTAATTTTTGCGATTGCAAAATCCCAATTTCATGGAGGAACTGCCTAGTGGCAACCATGTTTACTGGCAGACTTCAGAACCATGTTTACTAGCAGACTTCAGAACCATGTTTACTGGCAGACTTCAGAACCATGTTTACTGGCAGACTTCAGAACCATGTTTACTGGCAGACTTCAGAACCATGTTTACTGGCAGACTTCAGAACCATGTTTACTAGCAGACTTCAGAACCATGTTTACTGGCAGACTTCAGAACCATGTTTACTAGCAGACTTCAGAACCATGTTTACTGGCAGACTTCAGAACCATGTTCACTGGCAGACTTCAGAACCATGTTTACTGGCAGACTTCAGAACCATGTTTACTGGCAGACTTCAGAACCATGTTTACTGGCAGACTTCAGAACCATGTTTACTGGCAGACTTCAGAACCATGTTTACTGGCAGACTTCAGAACCATGTTTACTGCCAGACTTCAGAACCATGTTTACTGGCAGACTTCAGAACCATGTTCACTGGCAGACTTCAGAACCATGTTTACTGCCAGACTTCAGAACCATGTTTACTGGCAGACTTCAGAACCATGTTTACTAGCAGACTTCAGAACCATGTTTACTGGCAGACTTCAGAACCATGTTTACTGGCAGACTTCAGAACCATGTTTACTGGCAGACTTCAGAACCATGTTTACTGGCAGACTTCAGAACCATGTTTACTGCCAGACTTCAGAACCATGTTTACTGGCAGACTTCAGAACCATGTTCACTGGCAGACTTCAGAACCATGTTTACTGCCAGACTTCAGAACCATGTTTACTGGCAGACTTCAGAACCATGTTTACTGGCAGACTTCAGAACCATGTTTACTGGCAGACTTCAGAACCATGTTCACTGGCAGACTTCAGAACCATGTTTACTGGCAGACTTCAGAACCATGTTTACTGCCAGACTTCAGAACCAGTGGATCCTGAATGTGGAAATGCAGGTTGATTTTGTCGTGCCATTAGCGATATTCACCTTAAGTAGAATAGACAGTGTGGCTTGAGAGACTAACAGGAAGTGTAAACACAATCGGAGGTTCTGTTTGTGTTTACACTTTCTGTGACTCATAAACGTAGTTTGACTCATATGTGAGTCAAACTAGGTTTGACCAGGTGAGTCAGACTAGTTTGAGCAGGTAAAACAACCGGAGTTTTGAACGGGAAGTCGTGACACAATGGGTCAAGTGGGCGGGGCTACATAAGGTGAATAGCTGCAATCACTTCCTCATGGAGTCTGGTACACTTTTTCCCCTTTCCTTCTCCTTGCAGGCCTTAATCTGTCTGGTAGACAAAAAGTCAGGAGAGAAGAGCAAGACGAGACCACGGTTTGTCAAACAGGACCAAGTGTGCATCGCCCGTCTCCGCACGGCAGGAACCATCTGCCTTGAAACCTTTAAAGACTTTCCCCAGATGGGACGGTTCACCTTACGAGACGAAGGTAGGCAACCCACAGCAGCTCCCAGGGTGATGGGCCTGGGGCGTGGAGGAGTGTGAGTGCACTTACCGGTAATTAAAAATATCCAACAACAGAAATTATCATACTGGTAACTGGTTACAAAATTAATTGGTTCCATCAGGCTACTTTCTAATTGGTGTTTTTTACTGTATTCTTCACTTGTTTGACTTGAGGTTTTGCTGTTGTTGGATCTCATCCAATCTGACAAGAGCCTCCTGTTATGAAAACAATAATGAAAATGTATTTGCACATCCTCAACAAAGGATTAAAGTCAAACAATTGAAATGCAAACTTAAACCTTAAACTTAAACCAAAACCAAACTATCCAAACCAAACTATGATGTAAAGTAGGGGTGCACAGATCGATCGGCACGCAATCTGTATCGGCCGGTTTTGACCTCAAATATACGATCGGCTGATTGCCGATATTTCTTTATATAAAATAAAATAAAAGCCCTATCACTAATCAGGCTTTCCAAATGATATAAAATACAATGCCAATTGGTATTATTGAAGGGCAGAAATAATCGACCGAAATAACGTTTCCAAACTTTTTGAGGAGTTTAAATATCGTGATCGGTGATCGGTTGGGCAGATATTTCCCATAGGCGATCGGCAATGGGTGATTGGTGGCAAAAAACGTGATCGGTGCACCACTAATGTAAAGTGACAATCGATGTCATCAGTAAACCAGGGAACTTGCTTCCACAAGCCATTGAGTAAAGTCAGTCCAATGAAACTGTAGTGAAATGATCAGCAACAGGAGCAGGTGTGGTCCACGGTCCACCAGCTGATGTATAAAGGTCACTACCACAGGTGTTTCACACGTAGCAGTTCAATAAGGACCTCATGGAAATAAATACTAGTCTTTTAGATGCATCAGCACATGCAAATGTTGGACCTTCTGGCAAGCATATCACTAGTATAATAAGGCAGCCAGTTCCGCTCTGTGGTTCACAGTTGCTCAACTGAAGAGGCGATGCAGGCGTGGGAGCGCCACGGCCGAGGCACGCTAGCAATGAGCGCTCAAAGTCAATAGAACAACCAAAGAAGCGTGCGAGACAAGCTCAGCACGCTATAAATGAGCATGCAAAGTGCACGATATTTCTAGTAAATATAACGACCTCTTAAAAAAGATCCACTTCTTGTTGATTGACGTTGTGTCCGTCCCCCTGCAGGTAAGACCATTGCCATCGGCAAGGTGTTGAAGCTGGTTCCTGAGCGGGACTGAAGAGGTACGGTGGCCTGCGAGTCCTGGTGAGAAGGAAGGGGCGGAGCCAAGTCACGACCCGCCCAACACTGTTGTTCAGCGGTGACGGCGACTCCCTCTCACGCCCCCTGCTGCCTGCCCAAGATACAGCTTCAGAAAAAAAACTCTCAACCTGTTTTTAAGCGATGGAAAAACCAAGAAGTCCACACAGATGAGTCGGCTTTCTCATATTGAGAGCTCAGCTATGCCATTTCTGGGTTAGCCCCTCCCACATTCCCACCTACCTACTCTGGCCTACTCATGATTAAAGATTATTTTTCTCTTCCATTTTTTTTCTTGTTTCATCAATGAGAATGACCAATGGCAGAAGTGATATCTGGAAACGGATGTGGACCAGGATTTGCTTGGGATACAAAAATGATTTTGAAAAGTAAATTGCAAAATACCTAGTTTGAACAAATTTAACCAGTGAAACCAAAATGTTTATTGGGTGTACATGTCTTATTTGCTTTGACCCACTTTTTGGTTTCTTATCAGACGTTCTGGCAGTGTGCTCAAATGTTATTAAAGCAAACTACTATGACAATAAAATATTAAATTGGGAAAAACAAAGCATGTTCATTTGCAGAGCAAATTCCTGTAGGAAGCTGGCATGAATATTTTACCCGAGGTGATTATTTGCTCCAGATTCTTGATGTTGAATAAAGGAAATACCAGTTGCATTCTACTAAATAGTTAAAAGAGCTCTAAAGTCATGTTTTAAGATTTATATCAAACTGGAAATGTCACACGCTTTGTGCGCTCACATTTCTAGCGTGCTTATGAACTAGCCTCTCCTCCCCAATGCAGGGGCTTATATTCACCTTATGTAGCCCCGCCCACTTGACCCAGTTCTGTTATGACTTCCTGTTCAAAACGCTGTCTGTTTTACCTGGTCAAACCTAGTCTGACTCACTGGCTGATCTTAGGGGTCTGCACACACCTTAAAAGCCCCTCAGCAGTGTTAGCCACAGTTGACAATACTGTACTGTCACAGGACGTGTGAATACAATAGGAAGTAATTGGCTGACCCCTGTGTTGGAACATAAGGTGAATAATCTATTTATTGTCTTGGCTGAACATGATTCCAATCAATGTTTGGCAATTCCCTTTTATTTTACTTTCGTTTATGTCTACTAATGTTCCTTTGTACTTGACTTCTCACCTGCAGGTGATTTTGGTATAGATGGGCCGTTGTATTTAAGCCAGTATTATTCTACCATATAGTGGCCTGTATGCAGATTCAGAATATATACTTTTTTTTATCATTGCAAAGCCACAGCACAGTAAAGAGGTTATTAATGTGACATCTACATTTTGATCTCAAAGTGCACCAGATTGATGCATTTTACTTGCAAAATCTTCCGGCGGTGCATGCTCCCGGACGCCCCTAGGGGGTCTGCGGTCCGCAACCACCTCAACTCCAAATCCTGTGGGAAATACTATGATCTTCTTTTGATAACTATAATGTCATATTTTTTTCACTTCCGTTCACTGAGCCTCCCCCCCCCCCCCTCCCGAATCTGTTTGGAGGCCTGACAACCACTTTGAAAACCTCTAGCTGAGAATAGACCCCCCCCCCCCCCAACTGGCATCAGGATCGGGATCCTGGAGGGTCCCTCCGCGTCCACAGCCCCTGCAGGCTGAGAAGAAGTCAAGTCAGCATGCATGATTAGGATATATCAGGACATGGACATGTCGGCAGATGGAGCTCTGGAGTGTGTAATGGGGAAAGGGGGGGAGGCAGTGAGTGCCCGCCCCTCCTTCCTCTCACCTGGCCGCCACGCCTCTTCTCTCAACGCCCATGAAGCCAGCCAGGCTACCTGTCCTGAACACTCACCTGGCTCAGCTTACCTGTCCACACAAACGGCTGTGAAACCCAATGCCGCCGGCGGCGGACAGCCGTTGAGAGCGGGGTGACTGCGGGCCATAGCACGGAGTTGAGCGCCAGTGGAAAAGCCCCACCATGGAGCCCTCTCCCCGGGGTCTGGGCCGCTGTGCCTGTGCCTTCTGGCTGGCCGTGGCCTTTGACCTGTTCGGGCTGCTGGTGCTGTTGCTCGGGGTGTTCGCCGACGTCTTCTTCTATGACTTCCTCATCTACGCCGGCTCCATCATCATCTTCCTCAGCCTCGTGTGGTGGGTGTTCTGGTACACCGGCAACATCGAGGTGCCGCCGGCCGAGCTGGAGGACGACGTGGGGCTGCTGAAGAAGGAGCGGGCGGGCGGCGGGCTGGGCGGCGCGGTGCGGCGCCTCTCCAGCCGCGTGGCGGGGGGCATCAGGAGCTCGCTGCGCAGGAACGGAGCCGCCGGGTCGGGCGCGCACGCCAGGGTCGCCCGGCAACCGGAGAGTCTCCCGGTCCCCATGGCAACGATAAGCCCGCGGGAGGATAGCCCGCACACCGTGTCTGCAGCGGTGGATTGTGACGTAGCGATGCCGCACACAACCACGGAGACTTCGCCCACGTAGCCTATGTCAAGGTGAAGAAGCCATATTCATAACGCTATATTTACGTTAGCCTACCAGGTGTGCTTCATATGAAATGACAATTAATGATCTATAGCCTAAACATTATTATACACACACAGGCCAATCCTATTGACTAGGTTTTGTTTACACTGTCACTTTGTGAGAATAATGAAATATATATATTTTGGTTTAATATCAACTAGACTGAAACACACACCAGAGCTATGCCTAACTACCTTATGAACACATTTTTTGAAGTGAGGACAACATTTCATAGCCTACATTTAAATGGATGCTGTTGATTTTCGTCAATTACAATTGCAATCTGTCATATTTGACAATTTTATCCAAATCGAGGAGGGTCAGCGCCATACACATGAGATGTAATGGAACACAAGCACGGTTCTAGTCAGCAGAACAATGAATAAGTAGGCTACCATAAAGCTCAGTTCTGGTCCAAATAGGTGCTACAGAGTGTATATAGAATTAATCGATTGCATCGAGGCAGCTAAAGAGATAGCCTACAAATTCATAGTTCATTGAATGCACTTCATAGCCCAAATCAGATGCTTAATTTCAGTGAGACTTAATCATTGTCATATTGGTAACAAATCAAATCAAAGGCTACCGTACCGCCTCTAAGCTATGGAAAGGATATTGATTTGACTGAAGTTGTAACGTTGCTTTATTGACAGAATGAGGACCTGAAAGAAGCCGTTTGTGCCTACATGCACTCAACATCCTTATCACCGATTAACCATTAACCAAACGGCTCTCTCAAAAACAAGGCCAGTTTGTTCAAACAATATAAAGGTGAACCTGGAACTTCCTCAAAAACCTGCCAGAGATCCCCTGCTACAGCAACCGTGTTCATATGACACTTACTACAACACTGCTGTCAGCCATCACACTTACTACAACACTGCTGTCAGCCATCACACTTACTACAACACTGCTGTCAGCCATCACACTTACTACAACACTGCTGTCAGCCATCACACTTACTACAACACTGCTGTCATCCATCACACTTACTACAACACTGCTGTCAGCCATCACACTTACTACAACACTGCTGTCATCCATCACACTTACTACAACCCTGCTGTCAGCCATCACACTTACTACAACACTGCTGTCATCCATCACACTTACTACAACACTGCTGTCATCCATCACACTTACTACAACACTGCTGTCAGCCATCACACTTACTACAACACTGCTGTCAGCCATCACACTTACTACAACCCTGCTGTCAGCCATCACACTTACTACAACACTGCTGTCAGCCATCACACTTACTACAACACTGCTGTCAGCCATCACACTTACTACAACACTGCTGTCATCCATCACACTTACTACAACACTGCTGTCAGCCATCACACTTACTACAACACTGCTGTCAGCCATCACACTTACTACAACACTGCTGTCAGCCATCACACTTACTACAACACTGCTGTCATCCATCACACTTACTACAACACTGCTGTCATCCATCACACTTACTACAACACTGCTGTCAGCCATCACACTTACTACAACACTGCTGTCAGCCATCACACTTACTACAACACTGCTGTCAGCCATCACACTTACTACAACACTGCTGTCAGCCATCACACTTACTACAACACTGCTGTCAGCCATCACACTTACTACAACACTGCTGTCAGCCATCACACTTACTACAACACTGCTGTCAGCCATCACACTTACTACAACACTGCTGTCAGCCATCACACTTACTACAACACTGCTGTCAGCCATCACACTTACTACAACACTGCTGTCATCCATCACACTTACTACAACACTGCTGTCAGCCATCACACTTACTACAACACTGCTGTCAGCCATCACACTTACTACAACACTGCTGTCATCCATCACACTTACTACAACACTGCTGTCATCCATCACACTTACTACAACACTGCTGTCAGCCATCACACTTACTACAACACTGCTGTCATCCATCACACTTACTACAACACTGCTGTCAGCCATCACACTTACTACAACACTGCTGTCAGCCATCACACTTACTACAACACTGCTGTCATCCATCACACTTACTACAACACTGCTGTCAGCCATCACACTTACTACAACACTGCTGTCAGCCATCACACTTACTACAACCCTGCTGTCATCCATCACACTTACTACAACACTGCTGTCAGCCATCACACTTACTACAACCCTGCTGTCAGCCATCACACTTACTACAACACTGCTGTCAGCCATCACACTTACTACAACACTGCTGTCAGCCATCACACTTACTACAACACTGCTGTCAGCCATCACACTTACTACAACACTGCTGTCAGCCATCACACTTACTACAACACTGCTGTCAGCCACCACACTTACTACAACACTGCTGTCAGCCATCACACTTACTACAACACTGCTGTCAGCCATCACACTTACTACAACACTGCTGTCATCCATCACACTTACTACAACACTGCTGTCATCCATCACACTTACTACAACACTGCTGTCAGCCATCACACTTACTACAACACTGCTGTCAGCCATCACACTTACTACAACACTGCTGTCAGCCATCACACTTACTACAACCCTGCTGTCAGCCATCACACTTACTACAACACTGCTGTCAGCCATCACACTTACTACAACACTGCTGTCAGCCATCACACTTACTACAACCCTGCTGTCAGCCATCACACTTACTACAACCCTGCTGTCAGCCATCACACTTACTACAACACTGCTGTCAGCCATCACACTTACTACAACACTGCTGTCAGCCATCACACTTACTACAACACTGCTGTCAGCCATCACACTTACTACAACACTGCTGTCAGCCATCACACTTACTACAACACTGCTGTCATCCATCACACTTACTACAACACTGCTGTCAGCCATCACACTTACTACAACACTGCTGTCAGCCATCACAGTTCATTTGACACGTTTAGTTTTGTAACAACGTTTCCTCTTTTCTCCTGAACAGAGACAAGAGTTTAGTTCCTGCAGCACGGACCTGAGGAGGCTCTGCATCGTCTTCACACTGTCTTCACCAGCCCAAACAACACTACAAACCTCTTCAAAACAACACAGATTTCCACTTTCAAAATGCGTGCAATGTGTACGTACGCCAAAGTCACATTTTGCAGAGACCGGTGCATCTTATATGCACGATATGCACGCGGCTGCAACTAAAACAACCGACAAATTTCACATTGCTTAACTTGAAAATGTTGGTTAAGTTTAGGCAACTAAAACAACTTGGTTAGGGGCGTCTAGGTAGGAGAGGTAAAAGCACTCGCCTACCACCATGGAGACCCGGGTTCAATCCCCCCGGCGGTGGTCGGCTACCTCCAGCTTGGTCAGACGTTCCTACAGGTGTCTGCACTGCAGGTGGGAAGCCGGCGGGGTATGAGTCCTGCTCTCTGCACTAGCGCCACCTCTGGTCGGCCAGGGCGCCCGTTCGGGGGAGAGGGGAACTGGCGGGGGGGGGGGGGGGGTTAGCATGATCCTCCCATGCGCCATACGTCCTGCCGGTGAAATGGCTCGCTGTCAGGTGAAAGGAAGCGGCTGGCAACTGCACATGTATCAGAGGGAGCATGTGCTAGTCTACAACTCTCCCCATCAGCAGAGGGGGTGGAGCAATGACCGGGACAGCAGGGGGAATTGGCCAAGTACAATTGGGGAGAAAATGTACTCCAAAAATGGATCCACTCCACACATTAGACAGATCCACTCCACACATTGGAACGTTTGGCGTTTTCACTGCACACAATTTGAAAGTGGAAAGTGATGTTATTTGTACGGAGATTGAAGAGAACGAGCTGCTTCAACAGACTCTCAACTTCTTTTTTGCACTGTCTGCTTTTTAATGAACATGTTCATCATTTATTTCAATAGCTGTGATTTGTTAACGATCGATCAATCCCAGAAGAAAAATAGCCATGTGTGTATTTGTCTGCTGACGTTTCTCATGTTTGTTTGTTTTTTTACTGTTTTTCTGTCGTTTTGTCAAAGTCTCTTCTGGCAGCTAATGTGGCAACATGGAGTTTGGTTGGGAGTGAAGTGAACAGGCCTCCAGTTGATTATTGATCAGACAAACCATGGTTTTGATGTGCCTTGTTTTTATTGAACTGAATCTAGTGAATAAATATCATCTATGTGAGACTACAGCTCCATTAACATCATGTCCAAGTCAGAGAGGTTCTTGACAGCTGCACACTTGTATGTAGGCCTACCTGCTCATGCAGCTTCTGAAGCGTCTATCAAAAGTCTATACTTCCTTAATGTTCTACACATTTTCTTGCTTTTAGGCCTGAAATGAAAGCCCCCAAATAAAGGTTTTCCACTTTAACTTGGATATAACAACCAGCAAAATAAAGTTAAAAACAAAAATAGTAAAGTTTAATGTGTTTAAGATGGAAAACTAAAACAGCTTGGTTGCTTCAGTAATCAGTATACATACATACATACATCTTACTAATATAATTGGGCAGCCTGCGAGCCTGCCAAGGAGGCGGGACCGGCGAGCTGCGTTTGCGAGCCCGCGCAGCAGGCGAGCCAGCGAGCGATGCTAGAAAGGAGCGTGCAAAGCTCAATTTCTAGTTCAATAAATACTTCAGAGTAGAAGCACTTTCTGCTTTGATAACACAAGAACATTTTCTCCCATTTGTCTTTGCAGAAGAGTTCAAAGGTCAAATCACAAACTGACCTTGAAACATCATAAAAAATGCATTAAAAACTAGATATCAGCTTCTATAGGCTACAGCAGTGATACTCAACTTGGGGCCCGGGGGCCAGATGCGGCCCGCAATAGGGTGCTGAGTGGCCCCCCGGCCATTTTCTAATTCATAATGAAAACTAACATTAAATAAGTTTGACTGAGCTTTAGCTAAATTGTCAAATATCACAGCCTGCTTGCTGCCCAGGAACTTTTTAAATAAGTTAACTTCCCTGTGTTTGCATTGTTGCTCTCATTATTGCTTTGATTATTTGTTTGCATTCTGCTTGGTGCTTCACATTGATGCTATGTGGGTTCATGACAGAGTAACATTGTCAGACTAAACTCTGGCTGCACCCCAAAAACCTACAATCTGCTACAGAAAAGTTATTATTAATATGTGTTTATTAACGGGCCCCTGGCCTCCTGTTATTTTGCAAAAGTGGCCCCCGGGCAAACCAAGTTGAGCGTCCCTGGGCTACAGGATGAAATAGTGATGATCATTTGTGAAGTTGTGTTAAAGCAGTAGAGCACCACAGGAATGAGTCTGGAAGTAGCATGAAACGTAAATGCATTTCTTAACGCGATTTTCAGAAAACGCTTCAAAAGTCAAAAAAGTGAATCACGTTTGTGAAGATTATCCTACTGAACACAAATGACCACTCCCATAAACTTTAACCACAGACCTTATTTTATGCAATTTAGTGAAATTCCCATTCTAAAAGCCCATCGTTCTCTTTTCCCCTGAAGATCCAACATGTCCGGGATTTCCACCTTCTGAATAAGAAAAGATGTCATCCCTGCGGTTCTCTATAGATTAGATTAGGTTAGATTCTTTAATGAATTTGTTTTCAGTACAGTTCATACGTAAGCTATGGTCCAACATTGAACATCGTAATACATAAAACACAATAACAATACACAATACAGTCATAGCAGCAGAGATATGGGGTTTGTTATAGAGAGTTCAGTGTCCACTTAGTTTGAACTTGACGGTTATTCAGCACTTGCAACAGACCCTGCTTGTAACCCTCATAAAATAACCCATAATAACCCCCCATAAAACTACTGGCAGCAGCCTCCCTGGTTCCCACCCATGCAGATAAGAAGCCTCACCATCTCAACCTTTGGACCCAGATGGCTGTTTACTGTGCTGCTTTCTCTGCTCCTTTATTTCTGCTTTACTTCCTGCCCCACCCTCTGTGTGTGTGTGTGTGTGTGTGTGTGTGTGTGTGTGTGTGTGTGTGTGTGTGTGTGTGTGTGTGTGTGTGTGTGTGTGTGTGTGTGTGTGTGTGTGTGTGCGCGTGCGTGTGTGTGTGTGAGTAACGAGGTGGTAAATGTTAGAAACTTCATACGTACACCTCAGGTATTCAGGGGCACAGTACATGGTGTACACCTAATGAGAATAAACTGTGGAAAACATGAAATTCATGTAGGCTACTTGGAAGACAAATTCCAAAGTCCTTAAAGACGCCCTGAAGTCAAACAATCAGTTGTTCTTCTTTTCTTCTTGGTCCTACAGTTAGATGTTTGCGCTTCACTGTGCAGAATAATAATAATAATAATAATAATAATAATAATAATAATAATAATAATAATAATAATAATAATAATAATAATAATAATAATAATAATGTCTCTGCACAGTTTGACACTAGAAGGCTGTTTTCACAATCACCTTCTGAAAGTGGAAAGTTTGTTAACACTTTCTATGAAGGCCCTGTCTATAATGCATTATGAGCACATTCATAAGATATTATAATGCATTTATAAGGCTTTATGAAATGCTTTATAAATAATCATGTATAACAACTTATAACAAGGTTGATAAAGGATTATAAGTGCTGGTCATAATGTATAAGTTTAGCATCCATAATGCTTTAGGCTATATCTCCATGCCAAAGTGAAAACAGTGTTTGAAAGAATCATCTTTTTTGTTTACCTACATTACTGCCAGAAAATACGGCTCATAAGTCCTCATAACTGTGTTATAGTATACAATTGCTACTTAAAGCTCACAAAGTCATAGCATATTATTGATGTTTATTATAATACATTATGTCCACCACTTATAATATGTTATACACCTTGTTATAAGTTGCCATGCATGATTATAAAGATGTATGAGTTTTATAACGCCTTATAAAGAAGCCAATCCCTGTCCAATATTCAACTGACAAAAGTGTGATGTGGAAACTTGAAACCACCACCACAGCCTGTATAAAGGCCCGTTAATCAGCTCTGGCATAGTGGTTACAGCGTGTGCGCTTTGGAAGCGGGAGGTCGGTGGTTCAAATCCCCCTTCACTCCATGGGCAAGCAAGCCCCTAACATGGGTTACACACGCACACTGTAAATGATCTGAGATGTAGATTAGATAAACATCTTTCAGGGGAGGCCATGGCTACAAAATCCCTCACTATCTGCCATCAAACTAAATTATTGCCTAGAAAATCTGAGTTGTTGGATAGAGCCACACTCAAGACTTTAGCTGGAGCATTAGTCCAAAGCCATTTTGACTACGCTGCCACCTCCTGGTACAATAGTGGACCTACACCGCAGCACATTAAAAACAAACTCCAGTCAGACTGCCCAAAACAAATGAATTCCGGTGGTGTTAAAGCTACCTTCACGCACTCACTTGTGCCAGCTTTCTTTCAGCAACTTGGCTGCCAGTTGTACATAATAAGGTTCCCAAATACCTAGGTCTATCTAATTAATTACTTTAGTTGTTTCAGAGATATTCACAATTATGTCACTAGAAGAAGCTCTACTGATTTTGTTCTTTTTACATTTAAGACCTTAATGGGAAAAAACACATTTTTATAGGCTACTCTGCAGCAATAGCCTTTTTTATGTGGATTTTACATTGTGTCAAATAAACTATTACTACTACTACTACTATGAGATCAATGTTAATTTTGTAATTGAATGTGTATGTATCAAAGCGGTTAAATAGATTTAATTTCTAGCGCCCTTGACTTCCACAGCAGTAGATGGCGAGAGCGAGCTGGAAGAGGGAAAGGAGAATGGTGCCTTCAGGTTCTGCCGGACAAAATCTCATTGGGATGATCGCACAAACGACAACATAGATTTTTGTATTTCTTATTTTTTCTATAGGCCTATACTCTCACCAAGATGTAGGATTTAAATGGCAGCCATGTTAATCTGGGTAAATAAATTATTTTGTTGCATGTTCACTCTTTGTTCTACTAATAAACGTTTAATTTCTTCTCACTGTGACTTTCGGATCAGCACCGCACCTGCCCTATCCGGCCTGGATGTGCGTGCTTGTTCTCATCTGATTTGCATTTCTCCTTTTCGTTCTGTTACTGTTGCTCAAAGTAGATCTGCGTTCTACAAGCAGCAGCAAATCACTTTAACGTTACATGCAAAAGACAAGCTTGGCACGAGACATTGAACGCAGCGTTCATGTCCCCGCATTCATTTCCGTAAACACATCATTTACTTCCTGTTATGAAAATGGAGCTCTCACATGCGTTGGCATGTTTGGAGGATAGGTAGATAATGTTATGTATCATTTGCAGGACAGTTTGAACGCAACAGTACGTTAAGTGGTTGACCATAACTTTAAACATTGATGTTAAACTGTGAGTGACGTCACCGCTGACGTCACTTAACCGAGCTGTCTTTGGTCTTTTAGCTAGTTTAGCTTTAGCTCTCGTTAACGTGGCAAACGTTAGCGTAGCAAGGACACCTCACCTACTTAACTAACTATTTCAACCAAACAGTAGTTGACAACTAAGCAGCCATTAGCTAATATTCTCATTCGCACAGTGCGATATGGAGCTAGAAGAGCGGGATTTCATCAGCAGTTCTCCTATGAAGACTGTCAGGTTTGGAGGCAGTGTTGTGGAAACCTTAGCTAAATATCAACAGGTGAGTGGCACATATGAAACGTAACCTTAGCTAAATATCAACAGGTGAGTGGCACATAGGGAAATGCCGCTGCGACTGTCATGATAATGTTCAGTTCTTGTATGAAGACAACGACACGCCAAACACATTGAATGAACTCAGAACACGAATGGGAGACCCTTTAGAAATGTCCGGTGACATGCCGAGTTTTGCACCCCCGCCGAGAATTGCATCCCTACCTTCCGGGAGCATATTGTAATGATTTATACGGAAACGTAACTGTTTAAAAATGATATAATTGTCTGGGTAGACGTGATCTCCAAGCCAGGGGGTCTGTCCCATGGAGGTCTGTCCTGGCTTATGGAGACCGACTTTGATGCATTAGATCCGCGTGGAGGTGACTTCCATGCTTGGGGCTCTCTTCTGGCTCATGGAAGCCGACTGTGGTGCTTAAAATCCGGGTACAGAGGACCTCGAGACCTGGGGATCTCTCCTGGCTTTATGGAGGGGGGTGCAAATCTGACAAGATTTGCATCGCTGTTTTTAAGTTAAAACAGCCCCAAAATATGGTGGGGGTGCAAAACTCGGCATGACACCTGGGTCCAGTGTCTTCGATTCAGCACACACAGGGATGCAAACTAGTCACCTTTCCATCCTGCTGATATAGGAGGATTGCCCTGGTATCTGTCACCTTTTTCACTCTCCATGACTTTGCATCCCTGATAGTTAAATACACAAAGTAAAGTAAAACAAATAAAATAAAGTAACTTAAACTGCTTCCACTGAAATGCACCACGGAGGGCGATAATTACACCCAAAGTTGACATTCTATTGATTTTAGGTAGGTGTAAGTTTGCAGATCAGATGAGCAAGGAAACGTTAAACTGACAGATTTTTTTAATGAATTTTAGCGCAGCACTCTTTCCTAACCTAGCTATGTGTGTACCAACTTTGCCATTTGTGATTTGCTGCTGAAATGGTTTCTTCTTTGTTTGAAGGGAGACTCAGGTGACTATGAGCTGCTGAAGCATCAGCTGGCCGACCCTGAGATAAAGGTACAGGCAAGCGTCCCAAGAGTGTGTGACCTACGTTTTTGATCAATTAATTAATCTTTTAGTCTATAAAATGTCAAAAATAATGACAAATGCCAGAGCACAATATTTCAATTATGTTTGAACTTAATCCCCGTCAGAGTTTCAAAGGAAAAGTCGCCACGCCAGGGTTTTTGATCATTTTCACGAATCTTCCAAGACCCACAGAATATTTTCTTTTATGAGAAAGAGTTCAGATTGCTTAATTTCATCTGTGGAGCTGTAACAAACAAACAAATGTTGAATGTGACTAAAACGATTCATCGCTTATCAAAATTATAATCAATAAATATTCTGTGAAATCAACGAAGCGATGAATTGACTAATGCTTTCAGTACGAGTAGTGTGATTGAATGTTGTTTCTCTTGTGTGTAAGTAAGCTCTCTTGTCTGACAGGATGCTCAAATTATCAACTGGCTGCAGGAATTTCGTAACTGCATGAGCCAGCTCAGCAAAGAGCATGAACAGCTCATTTACACCATTTTGGTGAGTATGAAAACTCCTCGAATGTAGAAGAGCATTTATTGCTGCTCTACATATTAGGCCTGGCTGATAATAATTCAATTGCAATTCAATATCGTTTATCGTCTTTCAGTGGAATCATATCGTGATGATTTGGTGATTTTGGGATGTCGTGACAATTCTGCTGTCTAAATTGATGATAACAGGCCAATTCTACTCAAAACATTTGAACACAAAATGAAAGTATGAAACATTTTTAAGGGATATTATATCTATGTTGTTTGACGTCACACTGTGTGTGTGTGTGTGTGTGTGTGTGTTGTAGCGGCTCCCCTGGGTAGGCCGAAGCCCATCGGTGGTGGAGGAGTACCTGGCCTTCCTCAGTAACTTGGTGTCAGCCCAGACCGTCTACCTGTGCGCCTGCCTCAAGATGGTGGTCTCCCACTTCACCCCCAGTACGTCCCCCTCCCCGAAAGAAAGAAAGAAAATGACACAACTTTATGCAAGTCTTGGGCGGTGGGGGGCGGGGCGCTCAGTAACCTCTCACTTTATATAAGGATAAACACTGTATTTATTTTGAGAATTTCATGTCAATTATTTGTGCTGGTATGGTTATGTCATCTTGAATGGGCCTGTCGACCACACTTGCCTATTGTCTTGCTTATTTTTCATTTTCTGCTTATTTTGGTTGGGGGGGTTTGACTTGCCTATCCACTGTGTCACACCAATAATGTTTCATACAGAGATGATGAAGACTGACCTGTTATGTATTTATAATGTTTCATTCAGAGATGATGAAGACTGACCTGTCATGCATTTGCTTCTAGAGAGAGTGCAGATCTGGGAAGGAGGAGTCGATATCTCAGATTCGGACGACGAAGATGACGGTAGGTGCCCTCGCTCACTCTAAGTTGAAATGACGATTGCACAGCTGAACAATGCTGAAAAGTGTTGTACTCAAATTCCCCAAATAAATCCAGCTATTTGTTGGTTTGATTTCTTAAGATCTCCCCAGCAACTTTGAGCAGTGTCA
This sequence comes from Poromitra crassiceps, assembly GCF_964638095.1. NCBI lineage: Eukaryota > Metazoa > Chordata > Actinopteri > Beryciformes > Melamphaidae > Poromitra > Poromitra crassiceps. Next base: position 4,820,594 of record NC_139644.1, on the reverse strand, counting down.
CCAGGCCCTGCAGGTCATCGCCAGATACGTCCCATCGTAAGTCACTCAAACAGCACGCAGGTTATTGATGAAAGTAAGCAGTTGGTTTATGTGCTGAATGGTATGAAGTATGACTCTACAATTAATCTCATTTTCATCGCAATTACAATTTTGGCTCCCTACAATTATGAAAACAAGATAATGAGATAACATATTTTTTTATATATATTATTTATTTTAGTTAGCCTTTTGATCTCCCCCCTTTTTACATTTATGTCTTTGTTTTTCAGTTCAATTATATTTAAATTTAAAAGGAATCCAGTATTAAAGGAGTTGTTTTTTTTCCAAGTTCAATAAATGCATGATGTTGCCAAAGTCAATGAGTAATCGTGTTAAATAATCGTGATCTCAGGTGTCTGGGTAGTGTAGCGGTAGATTCCCTGCCTCCCAACACGAGGGTCGCAGGTTCGCACCCCAGTGTTACCTCCGGCTTGGTCAGGCGTCCATGCATGCCTGCGGGTGGGAAGCCGGATTAGGGGTATGTGTCCTGGTCGCTGTCGGTCGGGGTGGAAGGGAACTGGTGGGAATAGCGTGATCCCCGCATGTTAGGGCTGTGAATCTTCACTGGCCTCACGATTCGATTCGATTACGATTCAGAGGGCTACGATTCAATTCGATAACGATTATCGATGCATCTCGATGCATCTTAAATTGAGGCATCACTTTTTTGATTTATTTTTTCTCACTTTCTTTTTTCTTGCTGTGTGGCTACTTTTAAAATAAAAGTGCATTTGGAATTGCATTGTATTATGATCCATAATTAAAATAAACAACTGCATGTACTTCCATTATATTTTATTTGATTATAAAAAAAAAAAATTTTTTTTTTAAATAATCGATTTTTGACATTCGTGAATCGATGCAGAATCGTGCACGTCCGCATCGCGATGCATCTTATAATCGATTATTTTTGACACCCCACGCTACGTCCTGCCGGGAGAAGCTCCCCACTGTCAGGTGGGAAAAAAAGCGGCTGGTAACTGCGCATGTGTCGGAGGAAGCATGGTTCTAGTCTACGGCTCTCCCCTAATCGGCAGAGGGTGGAGCAGCGACCAGGGCAGCAGGGTGAAATTGGCCATGTACAATGCGGGCAAATAAAATAATAATTGTGATTTCAATATCTGTCAAAATAATGGCGATTATAATTTTTTGCCATAATGGAGCAGCGCTGTCCTCTGCTTTCAGCACCAGTCGCTTCCTGATGCCCATTCTGCACGACAACTTCCCCTTCATACAGAAATCCTCCAGGACCCTGGTGAGTCAGCCCAGTGACAGTTAACAAGTTAGAGCAGGAACACTCAACTTGCTTTGCCCAGGGGCCACTTTCGTGAAATGATAGAAGGCCAGGGGCCAGTTAATAAACAAACAATATACATTTTTCTGTAGCGGATTGTAGGTTTTTGGGGTGTCAGCCGGAGTTTAGTCTGACAATGTTGTGCACACCAGATAGTTAGGTTAAGTACATACTAGGGGTGCACCGATCACGTTTTTTGCCACCGATCACCGATCGCCTATGGGAAATATCTGCCCAACAGATCATCGACCGATCACCGATATATAAACTAAACAAAAAGTATGGAAACGTTATTTTGGTCGATTATTTCTCCACTTTAATAATACCAATTGGCATTGTATTTTATATCATTGGAAAGCCTGATTAGTGATAGGGCTTTTTTTTTATTAAAAAAATATATATATATCAATATAAAAAAATTCAATATAAAAAAATATCGGCAATCAGCCGAAATATCGGCAATCAGCCGATCGCATATTTGAGGTCAAAATCGGCTGATACAGATTGCTTGTCGATCGATCGGTGCACCCCTAGTACATACATAAGTGCCTGGGTAGCGAGCAGACGCCGGTATTTGACAATTTAGCAGCTAAATCATAGATTATTGAAAGATATTCCATATTGGCCAGAATGACATGAACATTTGGACACTTATTCAGCGGGTATCTTGCATGTTGCGTTCAGGTGCACTGTAAAAAATTTTTTTTTTTTTTTTGCAATTCCATCAGGCCGCAAGTTGAGTATCACTGAGTTAGACATTGGCTAGTCTCTACGCCAGACCCATGAGAGTTCTTACGCTCATACACTATGTTACTGCATGCTGCAGATCTCTCTCTGGGTCTGATACACTATGTTACTGCATGCTGCAGAGCTCTCTCTGGGTCTGATACACTATGTTACTGCATGCTGCAGATCTCTCTCTGGGTCTGATACACTATGTTACTGCATGCTGCAGAGCTCTCTCTGGGTCTGATACACTACGTTACTGCATGCTGCAGAGCTCTCTCTGGGTCTGGGACGCTTCCCCCCAGCTGGCTGGTAATGGGAGGGAACCGTTCACTTGGCCAGTCATATGCCAGGGATGGATACAGTCCTGCCCAATCAGTAACGACTTTGCGATCAGACAACACGGGAGGCGCAGCCCATTTGTCAAACCACTCTCTCATTGGTGCTACGACCTGTCACTCATTCAATTTCACCCCCCTAGACGCGCCCACCAAACTCCAGCAGTGGCTGTGAAGTGGTACAGACTCATTTCAAGATTCAAGATTCAAGATTTTTATTGTCACTCCATGGTACAAGTATCACGTGTGAAATTCTTGTGCTGAGGACTCCGTTTACAACATAGTACAAATGTGACAGGGCATATGAGTGCAAAAACAACAAGAGACACAACAAGCAATAAGGCAGTAGAGTGATAAGACAAGTCAGAGACAGTGGCGTATTCACTGCACATAGGTGCACATTTCATGTGCATACTTTAGACGTGCTTAAACATTTTAAATTCGGCGTATTTGACATACAGGTGCAAATAGCATATTCCTTATTAAACATACAATTAAACTCAGCGTTTTAAATTCGGCGTATTTGACCTACAGGTGCAAATAGCATATTCCTTATTAAACATACAAACATTAGACATACATAATGGTAGCAGCTACAGTGCGGTACAGTACGGCTACTACACTATTTGTGTATGTTAAGGAGTCTCGTGGCCTGCGGGAAGAAACTGTTCCTCAAGCGATTTGTTTTATGTAGTATGCGGAGCGCAGCGATTCAACGTAATAGTTGAGTCTGGGGAGAGACTAGACCTTGGCCCAATGACTGTCTGTCTGTCTGTCTGTCTGTCTATATCTATCTATCTATCTATCTATCTATCTATCTATCTATCTATTTATTAGGGCTGTCCTAAACGACTATTTTCTTCTCGATTCGTGTAGAATGCAGTGACAGTGCAGACTCATTGATTGTTGCTCCACATTTCACAACACAACCTCTCAGCTCCAGGCCGCAGCTCAGAGTCAACTGTCTGCTTTTCTTAAGGTGTTTAATATCACCAGTGTGTCCCGCAGCTCAGAGTCAACTGTCTGCTTTTCTTAAGGTGTTTAATATCACCAGTGTGTCCCACAGCTCAGAGTCAACTGTCTGCTTTTCCTAAGGTGTTTAATATCACCAGTGTGTCCCACAGCTCAGAGTCAACTGTCTGCTTTTCCTAAGGTGTTTAATATCACCAGTGTGTCCCACAGCTCAGAGTCAACTGTCTGCTTTTCCTAAGGTGTTTAATATCACCAGTGTGTCCCACAGCTCAGAGTCAACTGTCTGCTTTTCCTAAGGTGTTTAATATCACCAGTGTGTCCCACAGCTCAGTCAACTGTCTGCTTTTCCTAAGGTGTTTAATATCACCAGTGTGTCCCACAGCTCAGAGTCAACTGTCTGCTTTTCCTAAGGTGTTTAATATCACCAGTGTGTCCCACAGCTCAGAGTCAACTGTCTGCTTTTCCTAAGGTGTTTAATATCACCAGTGTGTCCCACAGCTCAGAGTCAACTGTCTGCTTTTCCTAAGGTGTTTAATATCACCAGTGTGTCCCACAGCTCAGAGTCAACTGTCTGCTTTTCCTAAGGTGTTTAATATCACCAGTGTGTCCCACAGCTCAGAGTCAACTGTCTGCTTTTCCTAAGGTGTTTAATATCACCAGTGTGTCCCACAGCTCAGTCAACTGTCTGCTTTTCCTAAGGTGTTTAATATCACCAGTGTGTCCCACAGCTCAGAGTCAACTGTCTGCTTTTCCTAAGGTGTTTAATATCACCAGTGTGTCCCACAGCTCAGAGTCAACTGTCTGCTTTTCCTAATGTGTTTAATATCACCAGTGTGTCCCACAGCTCAGAGTCAACTGTCTGCTTTTCCTAAGGTGTTTAATATCACCAGTGTGTCCCACAGCTCAGAGTCAACTGTCTGCTTTTCCTAAGGTGTTTAATATCACCAGTGTGTCCCACAGCTCAGAGTCAACTGTCTGCTTTTCCTAAGGTGTTTAATATCACCAGTGTGTCCCACAGCTCAGAGTCAACTGTCTGCTTTTCCTAAGGTGTTTAATATCACCAGTGTGTCCCACAGCTCAGAGTCAACTGTCTGCTTTTCCTAAGGTGTTTAATATCACCAGTGTGTCCCACAGCTCAGAGTCAACTGTCTGCTTTTCCTAAGGTGTTTAATATCACCAGTGTGTCCCACAGCTCAGAGTCAACTGTCTGCTTTTCCTAAGGTGTTTAATATCACCAGTGTGTCCCACAGCTCAGAGTCAACTGTCTGCTTTTCCTAAGGTGTTTAATATCACCAGTGTGTCCCACAGCTCAGAGTCAACTGTCTGCTTTTCCTAAGGTGTTTAATATCACCAGTGTGTCCCACAGCTCAGAGTCAACTGTCTGCTTTTCCTAAGGTGTTTAATATCACCAGTGTGTCCCACAGCTCAGAGTCAACTGTCTGCTTTTCCTAAGGTGTTTAATATCACCAGTGTGTCCCACAGCTCAGAGTCAACTGTCTGCTTTTCCTAAGGTGTTTAATATCACCAGTGTGTCCCACAGCTCAGAGTCAACTGTCTGCTTTTCCTAAGGTGTTTAATATCACCAGTGTGTCCCACAGCTCAGAGTCAACTGTCTGCTTTTCCTAAGGTGTTTAATATCACCAGTGTGTCCCACAGCTCAGAGTCAACTGTCTGCTTTTCCTAAGGTGTTTAATATCACCAGTGTGTCCCACAGCTCAGAGTCAACTGTCTGCTTTTCCTAAGGTGTTTAATATCACCAGTGTGTCCCACAGCTCAGAGTCAACTGTCTGCTTTTCCTAAGGTGTTTAATATCACCAGTGTGTCCCACAGCTCAGAGTCAACTGTCTGCTTTTCCTAAGGTGTTTAATATCACCAGTGTGTCCCACAGCTCAGAGTCAACTGTCTGCTTTTCCTAAGGTGTTTAATATCACCAGTGTGTCCCACAGCTCAGAGTCAACTGTCTGCTTTTCCTAAGGTGTTTAATATCACCAGTGTGTCCCACAGCTCAGAGTCAACTGTCTGCTTTTCCTAAGGTGTTTAATATCACCAGTGTGTCCCGGTTCAGTGGAGTTGGATTTGAACAGGTCATTACAGTTTGATGGAGTTTTTTTCCTCCCCATGTTCAAATGAAATTTGAAATAAAAAGTGACAGCCGGAGTATACAGTGATATCATATATATATAATATATATATGATATCATAATATAAATTGAGCTTTATATTGAAAGAGCAGCTTTATTGCTCATGATTGAAGGCTCTGTTTGCACTGCAGCTCTTGAAAAGACAGACATGACTGAATGGTTTGTTGCTCTCCACAGGAGTGTTATGTCCACAACCTCCTGCGGGTGGCAGTGTACATCCCCTCTGTACGCCGAGATGTGCTGGAGGTCGTCATGGGAAAGATGCTCAAACTGGATGTAAGCGGCTCAGAAGAATTCAGGGATCAAATGTCCAGTCAGACTGATGCACAGCAGAGGCTCACTGGACAGGATCCTGTCCAGTCAGACTGATGCACAGCAGAGGCTCACTGGACAGGATCCTGTCCAGTCAGACTGATGCACAGCAGAGGCTCACTGGACAGGATCCTGTCCAGTCAGACTGATGCACAGCAGAGGCTCACTGGACAGGATCCTGCTTGTTACCTGGCATGTCTGCTTATCAGACATGATCATTTAACACCAAAGAGTGATGTCTAACTCATTACCGGTCAAATGCAGACGATGAATTTCCCCATGGGGATAAATAAAGGATAAGTTATATCAGTGTGTCTGTACTCATCTGTAACAGTGTGTCAAATGTATTTCAGGTGAGTGCATCACGGTGTGAGATTGAGGAGGTGGAGGACAATGCCGTGCAGAACCAGAGCACAGAAGATTGTGCAGAGGAGGGTCTCTTTGACATGGTACTAGTCCTGAGCATTTTGACTGCCAGGTCCACATCACCTTACATGATCTTGAATTGTTAAACCAGCCACTTCAGAGAGATATACGTTTGATCAATCACAACTTTGTTTTATGCATGTTATTGTCTGTCTCTCTGTCTCGCTGTCTCTCTCTTTGTCTTTCTCTGTCTCTCTTTGTCTCTTTCTGTCTCTCTGTCTTTCTCTGTCTGTGTCTTTCTGTCTCTCTGTCTCACTGTCTCTCTCTTTGTCTCTCTTGTCAGGATGAGGACGTGCCGGCAGGTAAAGCCTCCACAGCGATGGCCCACCCGGTGGCAGAGAGGCTGGACACTCTCATGGCTGTGCTGCTCGCCTACATCAAGGACGTCTGTCATGTCAATGGTGAGACACACAGAGACACACAAACACACCTAGTATTAAAGGGATAGTTCAGCCTGTCATCTCAAATTACCTGAACTCCCGTTGCGATCTGGATTAAATTGCGAGCTGGATATGCTGTCCGAATGAGGAACCACCGGCTCACACATTTACATCTGGTGTAAACAGGGTCTTAAAGAGAGTCATCAGTCCTCTCCCTGTCTGCTCTCTCAGGTTGTCTGGATGTGGAGAGAACGAAGGAGCTGTACAGAGACCTGCTGAGTGTGTTCGACAAGCTCATCCTCCCCACACACGCCTGCTCTCATGTCCAGTACTCTCTGTTTTACCTCTGTAGCTTCAGACTGGTCAGTACACACACACACACACACACACACACACACACACCTGCTCTCATGTCCAGTACTCTCTGTTTTACCTCTGTAGCTTCAGACTGGTCAGTACACACACACAAACACACACACACACACACACACACACACACACACACACACACACACACACACGCCTGCTCTCATCTCCAGTACTCTCTGTTTTACCTCTGTAGCTTCAGACTGGTCAGTACACACACACACACACACACACACACACACACCTGCTCTCATGTCCAGTACTCTCTGTTTTACCTCTGTAGCTTCAGACTGGTCAGTACACACACGCACACACACGCACACACACACACACACACACACACACACACACACACACACACACACCATTGAAAATTAACCTGCATCAGGTGTCTCTGTCCCAGGCCCTGTCTGAAGTCCTTGTTGTGTCTCTGTGTCTCTGTCCCAGGCGCTGGCAGAAGCCTTTCTGGATCACCTGTGGAAGATCCTCCAGAGCCCCTCCCAGCCTGCCGTGCTTCGCCAGGCCGCTGCCGGATACTTGGGAAGCTTCCTGGCTCGAGCGAACTTCCTCCCCGTAGCGTGAGTTATTTTACCCTTCATCTCCGTAGCGTGAGTTCATCCACACAAAATCTAGTGTCAAACTAAACTGAAGCGTCCTCCAGGACGGTGCGAGCCTGCCTGGACCTGCTGCTGCCCTGGCTCCACAGCTACATCGACAGGCAGGACAGCGGGGACAGACAGGCCTGCTGTGACATCAGCCTGCACGGGCCCTTCTACACCGCCTGCCAGGCCGTCTTCTACACACTGATCTTCAGACACTCGGCCATCCTGGAGGGCAACATGAAGAAAGGTACAACTGTCTGAGACACTTTTCACTCCACATGGCCCCCAGCTGACTTCCTGCTGTGGTGTTTGCTAACACAATGCAGGGCCTGAAATCTGGCGCGGGATCGCCCATATTTTCCCGCACATTTTGAATTTGATGAACCATGAGTCAAGTCAAGTCAAGTTTATTTATATAGCCCTAATTCACAAGCATGTCTCAGAGGGCTTCACAGAAAGTATGTCTAGCTGATTCTAGCTAACACACAGTAACAAGAATATACAGAATAAAGATAACATTTGAACAATTGATAATATAGAAAATATAGAAATGAAGAGAGAGCAGAGGAGAGAGCAGGAGAAGGGGGAAGAGCAGGGGGAATGTGTGAGAGTGATGGGGTGGGGAGGGAATGGGAGATGTTGGAGGGTATAGGAGGTGGGGAAGGAGCAAGAGGAGAGAGCAGGAGAGGAAGGAGGTGGGGAGAGAATGAGAAATATAGACGCACATCTTGCAAACGGACATATGTCAATTTCTAAGCAACCAAACTATGCCTAATTTAATTGGCTGCAAGCCTTTAGTAATGAGTCCTTTTGCCAGATAAGCACATGTTCACATATAGAGCTTATGGGTGCCATGCTTTGAATAGTGGCGAAATACTAAGAGCATGGGTGCCATGCTTTAAATAGTGGCGGAATATTGCCGTGCTATGCCATGCTTTAAATAGTGGCGGAATATTGGAGAGGATAGAGTGGGTGCCATGCTTTGGAGTAAAATGTGTACTATGCTTTAGAGTAGTGGGGGAAAGGGGGAAGGGGAAGAACACCGGGAAGAGGAGAAAGCAGGAGAGCGGGGGGATGTGAGGGAGGAGAGGGGGGAGGTGGGGAGAAAATAGGAAATGTGGAGGAGGAGAGAACAGAGGAGGAGAGATGAGGGTGCAGGGGAGGGAGAGCCAGGGTAGAGGTAGGGTCTAGGGTTGGGGGAGGGGAGGGAGTAGGATACGGGCCCGGATTAGGGCGAGGGTGGGGAGAAATGGGAAATGTGGAGGAGGAGAGAACAGAGAAGGAGAGAACCACACTGTAAATTTATTACCCCAAGGCACAGTGCAGTTCACATGTGTAGGCTAGTTTGTAATGTATCTGTTATATGCCTTTTATTTTCTTATTTCCTATGAACATGGAAGTGATTTTATTTTTGTAATATTAGTATACATATTGAAATGTATGTAATATTAGTGTACATATTGAAATGTAACCCTGAGTCTGAGTCATATTTTCCTGCCTTCAGTGATCAATATAACACTTAGTCCACTGTCTGTGTGCATGTGCGCGTGCGTGTGTGCATTGTGTGCGTATGTGCATTGTGTGTGTGTGTGTGTGTGTGTATTGTGTGTGTGTGTCAGGTCTGGCATACCTACAGAGTCTGAACCTCGAGCGGGTGGTGATGTGTCAGCTCAATCCGCTCAAAGTTTGCCTGCCGTCGGTAACCAGCATGTTCGCCGCCATCACCAGGTACAGCATGGTACTGCACCTGACGCCTCTGACATACACCAGCTAATATGCATAATTGCATTGGTGGATAGATGGATTGAGTAGAATGATATAGATTTCAAATTGCTACAGCAGCAAGAGACTTAAAGGAGATGTTCACTGAACAACGATGCTGATTTGTTTTGCACATGATCTCACACATCATGATCTCACACATCATGATCTCACACATGATCTCACACATCATGATCTCACACATCATGATCTCACACATGATCTCACACGTCATGATCTCACACATCATGATCTCACACGTCATGATCTCACACATAATGATCTCACACATCATGATCTCACACATGATCTCACACGTCATGATCTCACACATGATCTCACACATCATGATCTCACGTCATGATCTCACACATCATGATCTCACACATCATGATCTCACACGTCATGATCTCACACATGATCTCACACATCATGATCTCACACATCATGATCTCACACATCATGATCTCACATCATGATCTCACACATCATGATCTCACACATGATCTCACACGTCATGATCTCACACATCATGATCTCACACGTCATGATCTCACACATAATGATCTCACACGTCATGATCTCACACATCATGATCTCACACATCATGATCTCACACATCATGATCTCACACATCATGATCTCACACATCATGATCTCACACATCAGAAAACTGAAAACAGTTTTGCAGACATTCATTTAGTTTGACAGTTATTGAGAGTTGAGTTGATTAAAGTTGTGGACCAGTGATGTGATGTCATCTATGAATGACAAACAGACAAAACAAAGCACAAATCCAGGTGCATACTGTAATTAGGAGAATAAAACACAAAGAATAAATGCCAATGCAAAAATAATCAATATATGTACATGATGTCATATACATGTCACGGTTCCCACGGGTCTTTGAAATCCTGTGAATTTTACAGAAAAAAGTTTTTGAAGATAGACATACTGTAAATAGATGGACATGGGTCATTATTTTTGAAGTCTTTGAATCTATACATTTTGCGCAAGAATAGAAATTGAAGTTCTTTTTATTTAGATTTTCTTTTAACTTAACATCTAACAAAACATAGTTGAGGTGTTAACACATTCAAGCCTCTTTTTTTTTTATTGTCTGTGAGCTTCCGTGAAGCTTCTAATTCTCATTACAGTATAAGAAATTCTCTGTTGTATCAGTAATGAACCTTAATCCGTGCCTCAAAACGATGCCGTGTTGGGTCCTCGAATTTGAGGGAATTGGGCCTGGAAAGTCCTTGAATTAGATGTTTAAGGTGTGGGAACCCTGACTATGTTCAAATGTAGCTTATATCTGTACAGCATGTTATCATTACAGTACAGTATATTATGCAAAATCAATTATTTTATTATCAGAATGAAAGTTTGCCAGTTATTTAATAACTTGTTGCAGACAGTTTTGTGCCTCCCTCACAATCTACTATATTGGATGTGGGTGTTTTTCTGTCACAGGAAGTACCAGGTGGTGTTCTGCTACACGCTTATAGAGAGGAATAACCGGCACGTGTTGCCAGTAGTGCGCAGCAACACAGGGGGCGACTGCGTTCCCACTAACACCAACCCCCTGGACAGCTTCTTCCCCTTCGACCCCTACCTGCTCAAGAGGTATGGTGTGATCTGAGACTGATGCTTTGAACCAGGCTAAACAAGAACTAAGAACACACTCAGCCTCGACACAACCAGGCTAAACAAGAACTAAGAACACAGTCAGCCTCGACACAACCAGGCTAAACAAGAGCATCACTAAGAACACACTCGGCCTCGACACAACCAGGCTAAACAAGAGCATCACTAAGAAAACACTCGGCCTCGACACAGCGTTTCACATCGTGTAGCCTGCGTAACATGACCTCACATCCTGTTTGGCTCTACGTATCAGTCCTGGATTGAGTGGACTCTAAGCAGTCCACAGCAGTTTCAGTGGGGGGGACTAGTTGCCTTGACAGACAACTTTTCAGACAATCAGCATTGCCAAATCCACTCGGAAGAACGGCAAAACCGTCTTTTCCGCAGAAAAAAAAATCTTGTTCTTGTTTAATTGTTGCTATTGAGTCTATTTCTGCAACTCCACATGTGGCTTTGTTTACTCTACTAATGTTAACGTTAGCGCTCATAACTTCGTGAGCGGCGTTTGGCCGGTGCACTTTGTCATTTCTGTAAATGGCTGGCTGGGTGCCAGCTGATCCGCAGAACCAAACAGAACGTGAGTTCACGTGATCGATCGTCACTGGGTCCGATTTGGCGAGAAAACAGGTGGATGCTTTATGGCACAAAACAAGAAGCATTTTAAAACTGCTGCTTTCATTTGCAGTACTACAGATTCAACGTCACCTTAGCTCACCCAGTCACAATGTATAATGCTTATATTGTTATCTTAACCAAAGATTGCAAATAAAAACAGGATTACTACTTAAAACAATCTTGAATGTAGGTGATTTTTAGTCACTCAGTGTGTAGTGTCTTTGACAAAGCCATAACTGTTGCTATACGCTCGGCCAGACTACGTTACGGTTGCGGTTTGTCAACAATATGGCGCCGTCCGGGGTTATCGAATAAGGTCTAAAGCAGTGATCCTCACTATTTTCTCCATGAGAGCCACACTAGCCGGTCAAAGTCAGTAAGCGTTTGATTTAGTTTTTAGTTTATTCAATGATAAAACCAATGATAAAAAATGTAGAACCAATGATAAAAATGTTAGAAACAATTATAAAAATCATAAAAACATTCAGACCGACTTTATATATTTCTTTTTATATATATATAACATATATATATATATATATATATATATATATATATATATATGATATAAAAAACATTCAGGCCAACTTAATAAAAAATTATAAAAGTGATGAAAACATTCACACCGGCTTGATTAAAAAAATATATATGAAAACATTTTGATGTCCAGTCTGTCTCTCTCTGGGATGCAGCTCCACACACCTCCAGCTCAGTAAACAGCCTGTGCTTTGCTGGTCTCCACACCCAGCTCAGTAGGCTAAACCAGGGGTTCCCAACCTTTTTTGTGCCAAGGACCGGTAGATAGATGGAAAAAAAAGTCACGGACCGGTTGTCAATTTATTTTTATTTTTATTTTTTTTATAAACATAGGCTATAATATTATAGGCTGTGTGGTAGTTGAAATATAGTTTCAAGTTGACGTTTATTTATGTTTGTAGTTTGTAAAAAAAATGTTTGTTAAAAAGAAATATATATATATATATACCGGTATATATTTTTGGACCGGGCTCGCATGAAAGAGTCTAGAGCCGCCATCGTCTCGCGAGCCGCGCATCGAGGATCTAGGGTCTATAGGGAAACAAACACTGCCTTGTTTGGATTCCTTTATCCAATCACAGTTGTCTTGGGCAGCACTAAGCACACAGGATGCAGCGACAGTATAAAATAGTGTCAGGGGGAACTGCTAGAACCAAATGTCTAAATCCCCGCCAAAGAAAACCAACATATAAAACCGTAAAACACGTATGTAAAACTTGACATTTTCAGCGTGTAACGTTAGGTTGCTAGCTGGGCGGTTGTTGTTTCACATACTGTAGCTACGTGGACTTTAAAAACACGTAGATAGCAGAAACGGTAGCCTGCTTCCATTGAGTCAGACGACTCAGTTTGTGTTGTGTCTCTGCAGGTCAGCTCAGCTCATCGAGCCTCTCTACCAGGTGTGGCAGGAGCCTTCAGACACACAGCTTCACACCACCAACACACACCAGAAGGTGAGTCAGCCTAACACCACCAACACACACCAGAAGGTGAGATGTCTGGAGCTGAATAATGCCAATATCAAGTAGGGCTGCAACTAACAATTATTTTCATTCTTGCTTGATCTCTTATTTTCTCGATTAATTGTTTATAGTAGTTGTTTGGTCTATAAAACGTCAGAAAATGGTGAAAAATGTCGATCAGTGTTTCCCAAAGCACAAGATTGTGTCCTCAAATGTCTTGTTTGTCCACAACTCAAAGAATTTACAGTCAGAGGATTTAAAAACAGAAAAAACAACGCACATTTAAGAAGCTGGAATCAGATCATTCCGATTTTTTCCCGTTAAAAAAATACTCAAACCGATTATCAAAATAGTTGCAGCTCTAACATCAAGGCATTAGATCAATCTCCCTCTATGATGAGATTAGAGCCAGTCTACGATTCAGACTTGATTGAACAGAGATTTGAGTCCTGATCTGATGGGTGCTGCTGTCTTTCTCAGGCTTTGGAGGACGACGAGGATGACTTCCTGCATGGGGAGACACCCCAGACAGACGGGGTTGTGGGAATGACGCCCGGCTCGTACGACTCCAGCCTCCACAGCCCGATGAGCCCGAGCAGCGTGGGCTCACCCCCTGTCACCTTCCAGAGACCCTTCTAATCCCAGCCACCACACCAGGGGCGAATTTTCCACTTTGGACAGGGGGGGACATGCCCCCCCCTCTTTTTCAAAACCTAGATTCTGCCCCCCCCCCCCCCCCCCCCTTTTTTTTTTCTTTTACTGAAAAAATCATGGGTATACTCATCAAAATCATGCTTAATACGTTACTGTTTGACCATAGCCATCATGTTCTGGCTGAGAATGTGAATTGAGTTGCTGATTATAAGCTATAGGCTACTCCAAAAGATTGCCACAGATGAGCGGACAGCTTCTATCATGCTTGGTTCTATGCTTGGATGGGGAGTTGCGGACATCAGGCATCCCAGCGAGCACAAAATGTTTTTTCAACGTTGATTTTTAGTTGCAATCTGGTTTGAACGTCTAAGACCTAATTCCACCATCTTTTCTTTCTTTTTCTTATCCCCCATTAGTGCAATTTTTTTTAATTTATTTATCCTGGTTGCTGCTCCACCCTCTGTCGATCTGGGGAGAGCCGAAACTGGCTCCATGCTTCCTCCGAGACATGGGCAGTTAGCCAGCCGCTTCTTTTCACCTGACAGGGGAAGCTTCACCGGTAGGACATAGCACGTGGGAGGATCACGCTATTCCAACGAGTTCCCCTCCCTCCGAACAGGCGCCCCTAACGACCAGAGGAGGAACCACTTCAGCGACTAGGATATTGAATGTTTTGGTGAGGGGTTCCTATATGAAGGAAACCCCCAGGGGGCACGGAGAGAACATGCAAACTCCACACAGAAGGGCCCTTTTGACTCGAGGACATGCGGACGGGCACGCACTCCTTCAGCGCTCACAGCGTCCCAGGTGGGAATCGAATCCAGGACCTTCTAGCTGTGAGGCGACAGCTCTACCACTGAGCCACCCCTAAAAACACAGTTTGGTTAATCATGATATTGTTAAAACGTTCGTTGTAGCTTGAAATAGAGGCAATATTCATACTGTGTGAATTGGTATTTGTCCAATTTATTGTGTAACTGAGTTGAAATCTCGTCTACACAAACACTACATACATTTCAATGCATTTTATGTCACATGAGATATCATAAATATGGGACTATATAGGCTATGTGCTGCCAGCAAAAAGCTTCCAGGACACAACTATGGTTAATAGTTTAGCGCAATACTATAAAATAATGAATTGAGTTCCTGCAGTTGCATGCGCAAGTACTTACAGTAGTCACTAGCTGTGACTGACTAGTCTGCCCAGAATTGAATCCGAAGCAATACTGCATCATGTGCGGAAGGAGGTGCTCTGGGCACGCTATGTTATTGTAACAGACTGTATACGAGGCTCTGTGTACCCCCTGAGTTGCCGGTGTTAAATGAAGTGAACCTCTGAAGCCCTACAGCCGACAGCAGGGATACTCAACTTGCTTTGCCCGGGGGCCACTTATAAGTGCCTGGTGGTGCTATTTGAGAATTTAGCTGGAGTTCAGTCAAACTTTATTCAACGTTACGTTTTCATTGTGAATTAGATAAAAAACACGATTTCAGACGGACAAGCCCGTCTTTTATTGTCACGCGAACACTTCAACACATGCATGCGGCCACAACACACTCATGCTGACGGTGGCCGGTGAAATTTGTCCTCTGCATTTGACCCATCCAGGCTTGTCCTTTCCTCCGGGGGGCAGGCCAGGAGCAGTGGTCGCTTTTTTCTTTCCAGCGCCCGGGGACCAACTTTGGATGTTGTCGTCACTGGTCGGATGACGCTCTTCTGCATGTTTTTAGTGGGGGGTTATGTACGGAGGAACCCCCTGGGGGGTACGCGGAGAACATGCAAACTCCACACAGAAAGGCCCTTTTGACGAGATAACCCACCTGGGCAGTGGGCACTGAGGATATGGGGGGGTCACAACTCCAGCGCCCACAGCGTCCCAGGCGAGAATCGAACTCAGGACCTTCTAGCTGTGAGGCGACAGCGCTACCGTACCCCCCCAAAGATAATGATCAGGGGGCCACTCTGCACCCTATCGCAGGCCACATCTGGCCCCCGGGTCACAAGTTGAGTATCACTGGCCTACAGACTGCTAGGTCCAATTTGTAAGATTCCTCCACAACAATCTTACAAAGAATTGCCAAAGTGGCATCTGTCTGCGATTTTCGTCACGGTTTTGGCCCCACATTGATTTGTGATGATTTTGATCCGTAATGATGTCACTGATGATGTCACAATGTCTGACATCAGTGATGTCACTCGAGCACTCAGCAAAACAGCTGAATAAACAAGACCCAGACAGACTACAGTCTTAGCTTATTCCTTTAATATAAAACGGAAACAGAAAGAAATTGAGGCCAAAGATGCAATCTGGTTTAATTACAGTATATAACAGTATATGAAGTTATTTTTAACATTTGCAGTCAATATAAACAAAATCCATTTAAGTTTAATCTATGCTTTTTATGTATATCTCCCTACTCTCCATGACTTACAACATGTATCTCAAACCTGGGTTTACACAGTATAGTAACGATTGCATCTCCCAAACCTAAAACGTTCTACCCATTCCTGTATGGAGGCGGTAATAACATGAAGCATGCAGTGATTTTCAGCCCCTGAAGATGAATCTGAAAGGAACAAATACTCTTTAAACATTTCATTCCTCACCTTCCCTTATTTTTGACTGGATGAGGAAACAATGAAAGTTAGCGAGATGGGAATAGGGAAATAGATACCGTTGATGTCAGTGTCCCCCTTTACTTTCTGTTTGAGAGTTCACAGCCATGGTTTGCTAAGCGAACAGGCGATGACATATGACAGAGATGACAGCATGTTGGTATGAAACAAAGATGAGCTAGTATTCACAGAAGAAAACCACTGAGCACTTTAGAGGCAAACAAGCCGTCACAGACAATCCAATCCGATTGTCCGAAGCCTCGAATGATGCTGGAAGACCGTTTTATCGTTCACTGGATTTGATGTTCTGAAAGTATTTAGTTATTTTCAAGAAACGTATTGAACGGCATCCCGATTCTATTCGTTATCTAATACCACTTTAACACCAAGGGTCCAATCACGGTTATTGCCAGGTTGATTTTGTGACTGAAAGGGTTAACCCAGGTTGCCCAACCCGGGTGTGCATGGCATCGTCCGGGTTGCTATTTGTTATGCTAATTATGCTAGGCTAATTGTTATGCAGCTCTCCCAGGTTGTGACCCAGGTCCTATGTGAACATTGGACCTTCCAGGTTAGGCATACGAACCAAGGGATTTCATCCAATTATTTTTCCATAGACATTTTTTGCTTTGTCAAACCAAGAGATTCAGCTATATTTAGAATCAGGAGAGACTGTAGAACATTTCACTCTGACAAAAACAAAGGTCAGAGTGAAGTGCTCTATGGTCTCTCCTGATTGGTTGTTAAATTAATTTATTTTTATAAGCATTTTACGAAATGTCTATGGAAAAATAAATGGCAGATGAAATCCCTTGGCTTGTCCGCCTAACCTGGAAGAGGGCATACTTTGGCTCTATAGTCATGACCAGGTATTAACCCCATGTTGACTGACTTG
This sequence comes from Poromitra crassiceps, assembly GCF_964638095.1. Taxonomy (NCBI): domain Eukaryota; kingdom Metazoa; phylum Chordata; class Actinopteri; order Beryciformes; family Melamphaidae; genus Poromitra; species Poromitra crassiceps. The sequence goes on along the minus strand of NC_139644.1, from coordinate 4,803,307 downwards.
GTGTCAATTGACAAAAGAAGGGTTGAACCTGGTCAAGTACCCATGGTGCATCCCTGGTGGTTGGTGTGAAAGTGGTATAAGGGGGTTGGGATTGTAGTTTGGGTCGGTCGGTCAGCCTCAGCGTTACTGGATCGGGTTTTCGCCCCGGCTCTCCCAGTGTTCTCTGGATCTTCGTCCCACGTGTGTGTGTGTGTGTGTGTGTGTGTGTGTGTGTGTGTGTGTCTACACATGGCGAGGGCTGACATCCGGGGCTGCCGCCTCCGCGTCGCTCAGGAACGCTGTGGGTCAAAGGTCAAATACAGTTTATTAGAATCTGCCAGAAACAACAGAAGACGAACAAGTGACTGGAAGGAATAAAAAGTCATGTAATAACTAATTGTTCCTATTTTAAACATGATGGAAAGTGTGTGGCTAAGCTTGTAGTAGAGTTACTTTACACTATTCATGGGCTTCAGTCACGTGACACTTTAGTTGTGGCGGCCAACTTGAGGACCGAATGCAGCACACAACTTGTTGGTACCCGTTATATGGGAGGACTGAATCAGATCAACACTTTTACTATGTTATCACTTTAATTCAGCTTTTGGATATATTTTGTAATTTTTCAGAAATCATAGTTAAAGTTGTTTGCTTTTTCAACTTTTACAATGGGATCCTAGAGTGTGTGATCTCACAATTCACACCACCAGACTTTCCAGGTGGCACTTTTTTTTAAACTAAATTCACATTTTAATACGGACGCTCACAGAAGTTTAACACTACATACATACATCAAACCCTGAAGCTACTTCTGCTCTGACTCCGAGGCCATTTACACCTGCCATTAACATGCGTTTTCTGCCATCAGATTGCAATCTGATTGTGCATGACCACATTAGCCTGATTTAATTTATACCTGGCATTAACTCATTCTCTGCCAAGGACGTACCCGGACATACTTTTAACAATGCCGTTCTGTGCCAAGGACGTCCTCGGACGTACTTTCATGTTTTGGTTGTTTACATTACATCAGACACTTTCCCAGCCTGTGACATTGTTTCAAGTCAAACTGATAAAAGGAACCCGCTAGTTTAGTATTTATAGTATAGTCACCCATTTAGCAGTAATCTATTTAGCAGTAGCAGATGAAGAGAGGCGGTCGCCGCGGTGGCCGGCGTGGCCGCAGCCGCAGCGCTGCTGGGCGTCCTCAAGGCCCACACTTGGATTCCCATGGGCCCAGTTCCAGCACGCACCCCGGTCCACGCCAGCGGACAATCGAAGAGACCATGGGGCTTCGTCGTCCCGTGCCCCTGCCCAGGGTCCAGATGGAGCCTGTGGTCGAAACAGAGTCCGACCCAGAGTTCTCGGATGGCGACGATGGCGAGGAAGACGCCAGCGTATATTTTGTTGTTGCTCCACGACGTAGCGCCATGGCGACGAAGGCTCCCCTTCACAGCGTTCTGATCCGTCTGACACAGATGAATCGGAGGAGGAGGAATGGGTGCCACTTCGAGAGAGCGATGACAATGGTAAGAAATAGCCTATTTTTTGTATCGCGTTTGAGATGAAATGATCACACACAGCCGTCTGTGTCACATAAACATTTCAAAGTTTACAGCACTAACGTAGCTATTGTGTGATCTTCTGTGCTAACGTTAGTTATGAGAGGTAACGTGACAGCAGGTAACGTTACAGCACTCGTTATTCCTGTGTGTGTGTGTGTGTGTGAGAGAGAGAGAGAGTGTGTGAGTGTGACCACATAGGGTTCATTGGTTCCATTTGTTTATGCTTTTATCAAGCTAAGCTAAAAATCCACATGGCAACTGAGTCGATGGAGGCCCAGTCCTAGTCCCAGTCCTGTGTGTAGTCCTACACCACCTATTTCGGAAAGACCATGTCTCGAAATAGGTTCCAACTTATTCTGAGGTTCTTCCATTTTACTGACAATACTGTAGCAAGGAGGCTGCGGCCAAGCCTCATCTGTCAAGAAACCCCAGGGGCCAGACTCTCTCTCTCTCTCTGTAGCCGCTCACTGGGCGGGATGGACCGACACAGCTCCCTCAAATACATTCTCTTATTTTTTTTTATTTTTTTGGGGAAAACAAATACTGTATATGTCTGATGTGTCACTGAGGCAAAAAATAAAAGGCTCAAAAGAGAGTTCTGCTTGAAACGGTGTCCTTCACTAAAAACCTCTTTTTCTCCTATTTCTCTTCCAAGGAGGGCATTTTTAGTGAAAACAAGCTAACTTCCACTGCTTGTAACTACAACAAGGAAACATGGTAGAGTTTCAGTTTTTTACAAGGGGTAAGAAGAGAGTCTCTGCTTTATTGTAAGATATGTTGTGTAATTTTATTCCTAGCACAGAATATTCTGTGGGTCCTGGAAGATCAGGAAATATGCTCAAAATCCTGGCACTGGGAGCACACAGACCGAAATGACCCTGGCAGAGAATGAGTTAACATGCATTTTTCCTTATCCAGATAACATCCAGATAACTTATTAACACCCAAAATGAGTGTCCTCTCAATCTGCATAATTTGCTGTATCCAGATTGAGAGGACACATTGCATTTACACTTGTGTTCAATGTGGTCACAATGTATCCCTGACCACCTCCGGAGGTGGTTTGGCCAATCATCAGATTGCAATCCTTCTTCAATGTGTCTTGGGGGCGTTCACACCTGGCATTTGAAGTGGTCAAGCACAATCAGATTGCAATCTGATGGCAGAAAAGGCATGTTAACGCCAGGTGTAAATGGCCTCTCAGAATGTCAATCTAAGCGATGTAGCAATATGATGTTTTTGTTAAGAGATGATTACTTGTTCATGTTTGACAGTATATATCAATACTGACCTGTGTGGTCATGTTTGACAGTATATATCAATACTGACCTGTGTGGTCATGTTTGACAGTATATATCAATACTGACCTGTGTGGTCATGTTTCACAGTATATATCAATACTGACCTGTGTGGTCATGTTTGACAGTATATATCAATACTGACCTGTGTGGTCATGTTTGACAGTATATATCAATACTGACCTGTGTGGCCATGTTTGACAGTATATATCAATACTGACCTGTGTGGTCATGTTTGACAGTATATATCAATACTAACCTGTGTGGTCATGTTTGACAGTATATATCAATACTGACCTGTGTGGTCATGTTTGACAGTATATATCAATACTGACCTGTGTGGTCATGTTTGACAGTATATATCAATACTGACCTGTGTGGCCATGTTTGACAGTATATATCAATACTGACCTGTGTGGTCATGTTTCACAGTATATATCAATACTGACCTGTGTGGTCATGTTTCACAGTATATATCAATACTAACCTGTGTGGTCATGTTTGACAGTATATATCAATACTGACCTGTGTGGTCATGTTTCACAGTATATATCAATACTGACCTGTGTGTTTATGTTTGACAGTATATATCAATACTGACCTGTGTGGTCATGTTTCACAGTATATATCAATACTGACCTGTGTGGTCATGTTTCACAGTATATATCAATACTGACCTGTGTGTTTATGTTTGACAGTATATATCAATACTGACCTGTGTGGTCATGTTTGACAGTATATATCAATACTGACCTGTGTGGTCATGTTTCACAGTATATATCAATACTGACCTGTGTGGTCATGTTTCACAGTATATATCAATACTGACCTGTGTGGTCATGTTTGACAGTATATATCAATACTGACCTGTGTGGTCATGTTTGACAGTATATATCAATACTGACCTGTGTGGCCATGTTTGACAGTATATATCAATACTGACCTGTGTGTTCATGTTTGACAGTATATATCAATACTGACCTGTGTGGTCATGTTTCACAGTATATATCAATACTGACCTGTGTGTTTATGTTTGACAGTATATATCAATACTGACCTGTGTGGTCATGTTTCACAGTATATATCAATACTGACCTGTGTGGTCATGTTTCACAGTATATATCAATACTGACCTGTGTGTTTATGTTTGACAGTATATATCAATACTGACCTGTGTGGTCATGTTTCACAGTATATATCAATACTGACCTGTGTGTTCATGTTTCACAGTATATATCAATACTGACCTGTGTGGTCATGTTTCACAGTATATATCAATACTGACCTGTGTGGTCATGTTTCACAGTATATATCAATACTGACCTGTGTGGTCATGTTTGACAGTATATATCAATACTGACCTGTGTGTTTATGTTTGACAGTATATATCAATACTGACCTGTGTGGTCATGTTTGACAGTATATATCAATACTGACCTGTGTGGTCATGTTTGACAGTATATATCAATACTGACCTGTGTGGTCATGTTTCACAGTATATATCAATACTGACCTGTGTGTTCATGTTTGACAGTATATATCAATACTGACCTGTGTGGTCATGTTTCACAGTATATATCAATACTGACCTGTGTGTTTATGTTTGACAGTATATATCAATACTAACCTGTGTGGTCATGTTTGACAGTATATATCAATACTGACCTGTGTGGTCATGTTTGACAGTATATATCAATACTGACCTGTGTGGTCATGTTTGACAGTATATATCAATACTGACCTGTGTGGTCATGTTTGACAGTATATATCAATACTGACCTGTGTGGTCATGTTTGACAGTATATATCAATACTGACCTGTGTGGCCATGTTTGACAGTATATATCAATACTGACCTGTGTGGTCATGTTTGACAGTATATATCAATACTAACCTGTGTGGTCATGTTTCACAGTATATATCAATACTGACCTGTGTGGTCATGTTTCACAGTATATATCAATACTAACCTGTGTGGTCATGTTTGACAGTATATATCAATACTAACCTGTGTGGTCATGTTTGACAGTATATATCAATACTGACCTGTGTGGTCATGTTTGACAGTATATATCAATACTGACCTGTGTGGTCATGTTTGACAGTATATATCAATACTGACCTGTGTGGTCATGTTTGACAGTATATATCAATACTGACCTGTGTGGTCATGTTTGACAGTATATATCAATACTGACCTGTGTGGTCATGTTTGACAGTATATATCAATACTGACCTGTGTGGCCATGTTTGACAGTATATATCAATACTGACCTGTGTGGTCATGTTTCACAGTATATATCAATACTAACCTGTGTGGTCATGTTTGACAGTATATATCAATACTAACCTGTGTGGTCATGTTTGACAGTATATATCAATACTGACCTGTGTGGTCATGTTTCACAGTATATATCAATACTGACCTGTGTGGTCATGTTTCACAGTATATATCAATACTGACCTGTGTGGTCATGTTTCACAGTATATATCAATACTGACCTGTGTGGTCATGTTTCACAGTATATATCAATACTGACCTGTGTGGTCATGTTTCACAGTATATATCAATACTGACCTGTGTGGTCATGTTTCACAGTATATATCAATACTGACCTGTGTGGTCATGTTTGACAGTATATATCAATACTGACCTGTGTGGTCATGTTTCACAGTATATATCAATACTGACCTGTGTGGTCATGTTTCACAGTATATATCAATACTGACCTGTGTGGTCATGTTTCACAGTATATATCAATACTGACCTGTGTGGTCATGTTTCACAGTATATATCAATACTGACCTGTGTGGTCATGTTTCACAGTATATATCAATACTGACCTGTGTGGTCAGTATTGAGGGCGCAGACTCCTTCCACCAGCTCCTTGGCCTCTACAGCCAGCTGGAAAGCTGTGTCGGGGAGCGGTGAGGGCGGGTCCGGGCTCTCGCTGGCCGGAGACGACCTGTTACTCCTGACCAACAACAAAGACACAGGAAGGCTGATTAGAGCAAGAACGCACACTGTAGGTCACACTGTAGGTCACTGTAGGTCACACTGTAGGTCACTGAGGAACTCGCAGCATGAGGTGTTCTGGCTCGCTCACCCATTCTCCCCTCCAAACAAGCTGGGAGTGGTCAGCACTTTGTGGACGTTCTGAGGAGAGAGACACAGGGAGGAAAGTCAAGTCAGAATAGTTGGCAATTTAAACCAGGTTGATCAAAATACAGTCGGCTTCAGTTTGAACTGCAGTTTGTTCCTTTGGCCACTAGGTGGCAGTGGAGCTCCATAGCAGCACAATACTGATGGAAAGGGTTGGAACTTGTGTTTTTGGTGGCCTTTAGTGCAAAATGCTCTTTTATGAGACTGTAATAGCGTACAGTGGTTATGTTATTTGACAGTAGGCTACATACTGATACACCCTAAGTATTCAATAACTTTTATTGACTTCAATTGATGGCCAGTAGGCATTGCAAGTTTAATTTAGCCAAAACATTAACTAAGAATAAAACTTTTTTATATACGTGTGTAACGTGTGAGTGTGTATCCCCCCCCCCCCCACACACACACACACTAGTGTTAATTTTGTCGTCTATTTTTTAATTGAGTCTTAGTCCACGTTCACACCATACACCCATCCCACGCTGAAGCCACACTGTTTCAGTTTGGTGTCTTTGTTAACAGGTGAGTCCGTTCACACCAGTCGCGCGCCACGCCGAAGCTACGCTGAACCGATAGTTTCAGCTTTTGGTCCGTTTGCTTTTCGGCTGGTGTGAAAGCGAACCGGACCAGCTGGAAAACAAAACAATATCATTTTTGCATTTGGTGCGAACGAAGGAAGCCCTTACCTCATCCTGTTTTTGTTTAGTCAAGTTTTAGTCGACTAAAACTTTGAGTATTTTAGTCTCGTTTTAATCAAAGAACCTAAAAGTCTGAACATTTTAATCTCATCTTAGTCTCGGGGGGAAAAGGTATGACATTTTTCGTCATAGTATTCGTCGTCAAAATTAACACTACTACACACACACACACACACACACACACATACATGTACATACACATACACACACACACACACACACACACACATATATATATACTAGGCTTGCCCGCCAGTCAGGCCCGGCGTTGGGGGCGGGCCAGGCCGCCCATTTCCCGTTTTTGCCCGGCCAGATAATGTGTGTGTAAAAAAAGGGAAAAAAGACACTTGCACAGAAATCTTTAGAGAGATTTACATGTAACGGCAAAACCAAAAAATAAATGTAATACTGTAACTGAATCAAATACATACCATACATACAGTATAGGATATTTTATGATTGACATACATTTAGACCTATCCCAAATCAGGAAGTGAGAGCTTTCAAGCAAGTAGATGGGTGGGTGTTGAAACGGAAAGTTTGAGTGTATAGAGGCAGGGTATGCACGACACGTGATGTCACAGAGGCAGAAGTCACTGCAGGGTCACTGAGTCACAGCAAGACTGAGCTTGAATGCAGTAATCAGCCTAGATAACTGACACCTGCTGCTCAGGGAGGAACCAATGTTTTGACACTCAGTCCTGATTGAGGGGGTGTGTTCTGGTGGGAAAGTGACCTCTGTGCATACCCTCTATACTGCCGTCCTCTTCCACAACGCGTTCCACAGAATTTGTTTGTTTAAACAAAATGGACATGAGAAAGTTTTGAGTAAAAGTCCAGGAGAAAACATCAAGCCAGCAAGGCCAGCGTCGTCAACAAAGTGCTGCAGCTGTGGACCGTGTAGAACCTACAGACGATGCTGCAGCAGCTAGCTGGGGTGAGTAGACTATTTTCATGTTACTGTATTTATCTTTTCTGCTGTTCAGAGGTCAGTTAGTGTTGTTGGACAAGCATAGGGCCTATAATGCTGCTGTTGTTCTCTCATGCTGTTTATTTGTATGCGTTGTACAAAACGCAGTGCTGCTGATTGTTTGTGCGCTGTCACTGTGTGCCTTTTATATAATGTTGATCATCATGCTGTGTTGTTGATTTGGGCATATTTGTGCACATGTGCGCCGCTGTGCGCTTTTACGCAGCAACGCTGTTGATCAGTGTTGATTTATGCGTGCTGTGTGTGTGTGTGTGTGTGTGTGTGTGTGTGTGCGCGTGCGTTTGCAATGCTGTCATGCTCTTGCTTGCTGCAGCTGTTGTGTTTGTGCTTATTTGCATGTGCCTGCAATGCTAGTGAGTGAGCCAGTCATTTAAAATGAGATATTCTTCCTCTCAGCTCAGGCTGATGGACATGGTCTCAGTTAGATGTATGGAGAGAGACTCAGGCTGATGGACATGGTCTCAGTTAGATGTATGGAGAGAGACTCAGGCTGATGGACATGGTCTCAGTTAGATGTATGGAGAGAGACTCAGGCTGATGGACATGGTCTCAGTTAGATGTATGGAGAGAGACTCAGGCTGATGGACATGGTCTCAGTTAGATGTATGGAGAGAGACTCAGGCTGATGGACATGGTGTCAGTTAGATGTATGGAGAGAGACTCAGGTTCCTGAGGACCAACTCACTGAAGAAATGTTCAACTATCATGGGACCCGTTCCTGGCTTACTTTGACGAGATTAAAAGCGACAAGTAACTTGCCCAGCTGTTATCTCATGGACCACTTGCGTGGTGGTATACCATGCTCAACACCTCTTATAAGCACATAACATCAGCACCTTATGTGGCTGGTTCAGCAGCACCACATTTTGGCGTTGAAATGTTGATAATATATGAATGTTTTTTTTCTTCTTCCTGTGTCTGAGCTTGAATTTGTTCTTATGCTCTGAAAAATACACCTTTGGGAAATCCCCAAGGTCCACCCCCATTGGAGTGCCCCCCCAAGCTAATTAAAAGCCCCCTCTGTAATTTGGGTTTGGAGGCGGGCCTGCCCGCCGTGCAGCTCGCCCACTGCGCGTCGCATACGCTCACCTGCTCTATGGCATAACTGATGACATCATGGATGACATTATCACTGAACTTATATAGCCTCGGCCGGGAAGGATGCTGATGACATCATCACTGATATCACATCATTAGGTAATTACGAATTAAAACATCCGGCTCCGTCAGGTCACCCGCACGAGTGCTGTTTACACCCTCTGAAAGTTTCAGCCTGATCGCACGTAAAACGGCATAGCTGTTGCCCACTTGCTCCCTTTTTAACTCATTGAGTGCCAGCCACTTTTGGAGAACGGACGCTCCCAGTGCCAGAGTTTCAGAGCGTTTTCAGTGATTTCTCGAGGCCCACAGAATATTGTGTGATATTACTATGTAAACACCGAACACGCAAAAAGAACAAGGAGACTCTATTGTATCATCAGCAAAAAAAAGTTTATTGATACCATTTTCCGTTCTTTAGTTTTCAGCCGGAGAAGATAGGTCAAAAACAGCAAAAACAGGCATTTCCATCTAGAAGCTGAGATATTCAGCCTTTTGTGAAATGAAGCATTTCAAGCACATTCACTGACTCTAGCTAATATTTTCTGATGTAGTGACGTGGTGTAGTTGTGTGCTGCCCTGCGTGCCCCACCCCCCTCTCCTCCCCTCAGCTGCAAACTCCTCCCCACACTAGTAACACACAGCCTCACGCACCCAGCGTCTATTTTCGGAGTGCTTTTTGTGCGCCGCCTCCCAGGCAGCGCGACACAAAAAAGCCACACCGGACTGCAGGGAAAGGTTTGGCTTTTCAGTGTCGGCTGCTGCTTTTCTGGCGGCTAATCGTGTGAAGAAACTATGCAGACAGACAGACAGAGGCAGAGGGGCTCAGTTGTGGGCGCGGATTGACTGCTGTTGCCAGGCACCGTCAGCTGCAGCCAGAGCAATCTACATGGCTCTGGGTTGCAGCATGAGCGGTTTCTCTTTGATCACGGGGCTTTTTCAGGCTGTATTCCGGACATTTCTCTAATCTGGAGAGCACTGTCGCCACCTGATGAGTCCGTAAAATAGGTTATACAGCTTCAATAGCTACAATATTTGTACAGGACATACATAAGGCTTTGATCCACGTCCCACCGTCAAAAAAGGCAATTGACGACAGCTATCGTCTTTGGCACTCTACGTTACTAATTACTTTGACGACAGGCGTCGTCATTGGTACTCAATGAGTTAAGAAAGAAATATGAGCTAATTTAAAATATGTTAATAACAAAACAAGTCGTTGGCCTCTAATGCAAAGTGGTTATTGAACTTGTGTGGTTTATATCTTTTGTTCTTTTTATTGTTGATCTATTGTGTATTTGATGTTATGTGTTATTGTATGATGTGTTTTTATAAAACCAGGGACCATGTTGGAAATAAGTGTTCACACTTTTACATGTTTATCCCTTGGATTTTGTTCCGCTATATCCATAAATAAAATCAAACAATCAATCAATCAATCAGAACATTTCATTCTGATGAGATGAAAGGACCGACGTAAGGACCTGCTGTGTGAAGCTTTACCTGTGCAAAGCCCAGCAGCTTCCTATTAGAGATCTCCAGGTGTCTCCTGCTCAGCTCGGACCTCCTCAGCTGGCAGTCGATGGCCGTCAGCTTTCTGTTCAGCTCCACCACCTCCTCCTGTCACACACACACACACACACACACACACCTAATCAATTCTGTGCGAGTGTGCGCACGACACACACACACACCCCCCCTCTAATCAATTGTGTGTGTGAGTGTGTGAGCAGGCGGTTTTAAAGTCTGCTTTGTACTGGAGGAGCAGGCGGTTTTAAAGTAAGTGTGTGTGTGTGTGTGTGTGTGTGTGTGTGTGTGTGTGTGTGTGTGTGTGTGTGTGTGTGTGTGTGTGTGGAGGAGCTGACTAAAGAAATAGTTGCCTAATTGTTAATGGATTTCAGAGAGGTCAAGCTCAAAAGAAATGCACTTGACCCCAATCAGCTGTTTAGCTTCTGTTCTTTTGATCTTTAGCTGCTGATCACAAGAAACTAACAAACTTACATTTTCATTGCAACAGCAGAATGGCCCTTAGCAGCAGCACGCTGCGACAATAAACACTTCAGTTTGTTTGCAATCGCCATCCAATTCTTTTGAAAAAGAATTGGATGCTTTTTACCTCGGACCATCAGAGTTGGCCAGGTTGTTTTCACCCTTGTCTGTTTGTCTGCTTGTCTGTTTGTTAGCAGGATATCTCAAAAAGTTATGAACGGATTTGCACAAAACGTTGTAAAAAAGCAGGTAATGGACCGTCTTAGAACTGATTAACTTTCCATGCCCGCTGGCCAAAAGGGGGCGCTGTAATGGGCGTGTTCAATCAGAAAAAGGTGCCTACCTTCCAAACGGATTCACATAACACCACAAAACTTTGTGGAAAGGCTGGTCATAGAGAGCCGCAGGGATGACGTATTTTTGTAGTCAGAACGTGGAAGTCCCGGACTTCCTGGTTCTTCACTGTTTCTGTCTATGGGATTTTTGAATGGGTTTTTTTGCCGCGATGCTTCAAATACGGTCTCTGGGCAACGCAAGATTAATCAAACGCGAACCAGAGTTCAGTCGGATAATTTTCACACATGAGGACCACTTTCATGAGTTTTGTACCGTAAATGCGAGCCCTAGAAGTAAAAAGCTCGAGCTAAGCTAATCCAGAACTACACACTGTCGCATAGGCTTCCACGTCACTTCAGCACTCAACCTGGACTTTTGTTGATGTGTGCGCTGCTGTGCACTGATTACCCCGGGATGAACGGGCTGAACCAGGTGAGGGAAAGAGAATTTCCGTGTTCGTCCTTTGAAGTGGTGACGTTATTGACGTATAGGCTATATCCCCATCGACTCAAAAGTGTAGTCTCATTTAGCCGTTTGCTAGCTAGCCGCCCTTTTAACGGCACGTAAAAGCTTCAAAACTCGTAAAAGTGGTCCTTGTGTGTGAAGATGATATTACTAAACACTGGTTCGCGTTTGATTAAGCCAGCGTTGCCCAGAGAGATTATTAGAAGCATCGCGCCAAAAACCCATTCAAAACTCCCATAGGCAAAAACAGTGAAGAACCAGGACTGTTAGCATCGATGATTTCCGGACTCGTTTCTGCGGCTCTCTATTGGTCATGGGCCAAAGACGAACTGATTAACTTTCCACACACACTGGTCAAAAGTGGGCGTGTCAGTATGCACTCGACTGAGTGCCTCTAGTCACATGATCTTGTCTTCTAAAATGAATCAATCATATCCAATAATTGTCCAGATTAAAGAGACAACATGAACCTACAGTAGATTAAAGGGGCAACATGAACCTACAGTAGATTAAAGGGGCAACATGAACCTACAGTAGATTAAAGAGACAACATGAACCTACAGTAGATTAAAGAGACAACATGAACCTACAGTAGATTAAAGGGGCAACATGAACCTACAGTAGATTAAAGAGACAACATGAACCTACAGTAGATTAAAGAGACAACATGAACCTACAGTAGATTAAAGAGACAACATGAACCTACAGGAGGGAAACTGGAAACTGAAAACAGCAGAAACTCAGGTCCGATGAAGCTGGGATGTGATCCATTGTTCTGTTAATTTAAACGGGAGACTATCTCCATACATACCATTCTCATTCAGACATCTTGAGGTCAGAGGTCAAGGGACCCCTTTGAAAATGGCCATGCCAGTTTTTCCCTCTCCAAAATGTAGCCTAAATTTGGAGCGTTATTTAGCCGCCTTCCCAACAAGCTAGCATGACAAGCTAGCGCTTCTAGTTTCATATGATAGCAGATACGTCACTGTGGCCGTTAATCTCCTGATTTCAGTCAGTCGGACTCGGGAGCACAGCAGGAGAAAGGGTTAAAAATAGCAGGAGAAACCTCACATTATGTATGGTGGTGCCTGCTCACCTTGGTGGGCTCCAGGCCTCTTGGCTGTCTCTTGCCGGGGGCCAGCTGGGTCTTCAGGTCCCTGATCTCGGCTTCCAGGAGCTGGATGACCTCCTCGTAGTCCTGCTGGGCGCTGCTGGTAGTGTGCCCCCTGCTGGCCTGGCTGACCTCCTCATAGTCCTGCTTGGCGCTGCTGGTAGGCTGCCCCCTGCTGGCAGCCTCGGTGTCTGCAGCCTGCAGACGACTTTTCAGACGCACATTCTCCTCCACAGTCACACAGGCTCTCTGTTGACACAACACCGCATGCATACCGGGGTCAAACAACCAGTGTTGGGCAGTAACTTAGTTACAGTAACTCATTTCCGGTCATTTGATTACTTTCCCAAGTAACTATTAATTTCCAAAAAGTAATTATATTAGTTACTAATCCTAGTAACTTCATGTTACTGCATTACTTTCTCCAGCACTGGCACAGTGCTAAAAGTAAGTGTGGAGATAGGTCTGGCTATGTGAGTCTAGTGCGTTGCCAGGACACTCTTAGTTTTTTGTAACTAATTACACTTCCTGAGTAACTTGGCCAACAGTGAAAACATCTTTTCAGATCATTCAGGTCTGGAGTCACTTTGAGAGCTTCATCATCTTTACAACACTGGCAATTTTCATAACGTCAACTAGCAGCTTTACAGAAGCTCAATTAAAAAGAGAGAGGCTTGAATGTGTGAACATTTCTCAACTGAGAGAGTGAGGTCTGTGGGTAAGCCCTGGTCTGTGGGTAAGCCCTGCTCTGTGGGAAAGCCCTGCTCTGTGGGAAAGCCCTGCTCTGTGGGTAAGCCCTGCTCTGTGGGTAAGCCCTGGTCTGTGGGTAAGCCCTGGTCTGTGGGTAAGCCCTGGTCTGTGGGAAAGCCCTGCTCTGTGGAAAGCCCTGCTCTGTGGGTAAGCCCTGCTCTGTGGGTAAGCCCTGCTCTGTGGGTAAGCCCTGGTCTGTGGGTAAGCCCTGCTCTGTGGGTAAGCCCTGCTCTGTGGGTAAGCCCTGCTCTGTGGGTAAGCCCTGGTCTGTGGGTAAGCCCTGCTCTGTGGGTAAGCCCTGGTCTGTGGGTAAGCCCTGGTCTGTGGGTAAGCCCTGGTCTGTGAGCCCTGCTCTGTGGGTAAGCCCTGCTCTGTGGGTAAGCCCTGCTCTGTGGGAAAGCCCTGCTCTGTGGGAAAGCCCTGGTCTGTGGGAAAGCCCTGCTCTGTGGGTAAGCCCTGGTCTGTGGGTAAGCCCTGCTCTGTGGGTAAGCCCTGGTCTGTGGGTAAGCCCTGGTCTGTGGGTAAGCCCTGCTCTGTGGGTAAGCCCTGGTCTGGTGTCGTCTCACACAAGCTACGTGAGAACCAAGATGGCCACGGCATCTTGTTATGATTTGGTGCTATATGAATATAAAATTGATTGATAGAATATTCCTATAGTAATCCTATAATATTCCTACAGTAGGCCTATAATATTCCTATAGTAATCCTCATATTTCCAAAAACAATGTACATCACATGTCAGTCAGTCTTTCTGACTAGGTCAGCAGCAGAGCTGCCTAGGTTGCCAGTGTTGCCAGATAGATGCAGCTGATGATTTCGAGCCCAAAGACTGTTCAAAAACTACCAAAACGCACAAAACCGCCTCCACTCCGGCACCTGGAGCTGATTTTTTCTGACATCGTATCGTGGTTGTATTGAATCGTGAACTACATATTGTGTATCAAATCGTATTATGGGATGTGTGTGTGTGTGTGTGTGTGTGTGTGTGTGTGTGTGTGTGTGTGTGTGTGTGTGTGTGTGTGTGTGTGTGTGTGTTCACCTTGAGCTGGGTCATCTGGGTCTGCAGCTGCTTCACCTCCGTCTGGAACTGCTCCATCTCCTCACTACTGTAGCTGCACTCTGACTCGTATGTCTACACACACGCACACACGCACGCACGCACACACACACACATACACGCACACACGCACACACGCACACGCACGCACGCACACACACCCACACGCACACACACGCACGCACGCACACGCACACACACACACACACACACACGCACACACATTTTAATACCTTTATTTGTGTTCACATTTAGACAAAAATGCACAAACAATGGGAAATCTCATCATGACAGATGTATCTAGTCTGAATCTATGGATAAAGGAAACAGGCCTCCTCCAAATCTGCCAATTATTGCAGAATTAGAGCAGAATTTGGCCAGTGCCTTGGCTCTTGGTTTGGGCAGTCCTGCCCTCTGCAGGCCACTTACGACCAGCCTATGGACATTACCAAGGCTTCCAAATATGAATACAAGCAATTTACATTTGTACCCAAGCCTGTATAATAACATCATCATAATATCATAGGCTGTATCATAACATCCTTGAGCAGTTGGTATTTCAAAACCTTGGTGATAAAAGATTCTTCCAGACTGGAATCAAAAGCACACCCCACTTCCAAAATGGTGGCCTCTCTACTGTCCTCATCGACGACAACATCAGGTGTATTAGCTGTCACATTTGAGAAGATGTCATTATCAGTATGACACAGTTTGAACATGGCAGTTGAAACACGCGAGTGTTTATAGATTTCAACAGAGGATGGAACATGGTGCTTACAGGAGAGTGGAAGGCGGACGTGTCCATCAAGCTGGCTGCTTGGTGATAGGAGAACATGAATGGGCCTGTGGCTAAGCCCGCCTCCTCCAGGCTCTCAGGGAAGATGTTGCGGATGGCCTCCACAAAGTCTGGAGACACACAGACAAGCACAAACAGGGGAGGGGAGGTATATGATATAGACTGTATAAACGGGGGGGGGGGGGGTATATGATATAGACCAGTGGTTCTCAACTGGTGTAGCCTCAGGACCCACTATTTTCCTTGTCATGAAGTCGCGACCCAAATTTCATATTTTTTTTAAATCACTCAAATTTATTGCACAAAAAATTGCGCATTAATTTAATACACAATGCCTTCATGCACTGTTATAAACCTCAAATGAACAAAAAAGTGCAACAGAAGTGCAACTAGGGCTAAAAACCAATTGAAATAAGGCAGACTTGAATTACAGGCCTATATGTTTTTAAATTTAAACAAGTCAAACTGGTCATGCTCAGAAAGTCATATTTGAACTGTATGAAATATGAAATAAAAGGCAGACTTATCTTGAATTACATGCCTATATGTTTTTAAACAAGTTAATAATAATAATAATAATAATAATAATAATAATAATAATAATAATAATAATAAAACAAGTTAACCTGGTCATGCTAATCCAGTTTCAATAGTCTGAATTTAACTAATATGAAATAAAAAGGAATCACAGGCATATGCTTTTTAGTTAAAGTGGTCATAACTTTTAATTAAACTGGGGCCATGGTAATCCAGTTTCAATCATCTGAATTGAACTAAAATTAAATATGAAATGAAAAGGCAGACTTCTCTTGAATTACAGGCAGAGCATATGCTTCAGCTTGTTAAACAAGTAAAACTGGTCAGGCTAATCCAGTTTCAATAATCTGAATTTAACTCAAATGAAATATGGAAAAAAAAAAAAAAACTTTTTTTCCTTTTTTTTGTGAGTGAGGAGTGAGGATAATACAGTACATGCTTTGAATCCCTTAGTTTTAGCTCTGCAGTGTTCTAAGCAGACTGGATGGCATCCAGCAGATGAACGCTCATCCATAAAACACTTGAGACTTGACTTGGATTGGCAAAAAATGGCATCTCTGGTGTGTGTGTGTGTGTGTGTGTGTGTGTGTGTGTGTGTGTGTGTGTGTGTGTGTGTGTGTGTGTGTGTGTGTGTGTGTGTGTGTGTGTGTGTGTCTGTGTGTGTGTGTGTGTGTGTGTGTGTGTGTGTGCGCGTGTGTGTGCATCACCTCCATAGGCCACAGTGCCTTGTGGGTCTGTGGTCAGACTCTGTTTCAACTTCCTTCCCTTGTCCTCTGTGACGTCCAAACCCAGAAAGGACAACGCCTGAGAGAGACAGACGGAGAGAGAGAGACAGAGAGACAGACAGAGAGAATGAGAGAGAAAAAGAGAGAGAGGTGATAGAGCGAGCAAGCGTGAGAGAGAGAGATCAATAATGAGATGGAGAGAACACTGAGAGGGGGGGGTTGGAAAAGTGCTACAACTGTGAAAAACTTGTACACTACACACACACGCACACACGCACACGCACACACACTCACACACACACTCACACACACACACACACACACACACACACAAAAGCGTGTTCATGGTAAATACTGTAGGTTCCAGATCATTGTAATAGCCATAGTGAGTAATCAGATTACAAAGGAGGAATGTGTCTTTGTGCAGTACGCAGTGCAGCGATCGAAGTAAAGTGATAATAAGTAATAATGTTAGAAATCTTCTCAAATGTATCAAGAAAAAAGGGGGGTTTAGGAATTGTTCTGTGTGAGTGCTAGAAGGTAGAAGGAGGAGTAGGAAGAGCAGAAGGTGTATTTTGAGTCAAACAGATGTAGAAATCAAAGTGACTGGTGGTCAAAGTACAGGACTGACCAGGTCCAGCTTGTCTGACTTGAGGCGGATGTGGGGGTCCAGCGTGATCTTGGGTTTAGTGCCCCCCAATGGAGATCTCTGGCCAGTGGAGCCTGGGAAGGGGAGATGAGGGAAACATGCAGTTTGACTGAAACATGAAATCAGCCAAGAAATAATGCCACTATTACTGGACTATAAAAGCCAACACATTTGAAATACATCAGCCTTAAGAGTGCACAAGGAGGTCATTGTAGACTACAGGAGGGGGGGGGGGGCGCACACCCCCCAATCACCATCAACGGCACAGTGGTGGAAAGGGTGGACAGCTTCAAGTACCTGGGAGTCAACATCCACCAGGACCTGACTTGGGCCGGTCACACCGCCACTGTTGTCAAAAAGGCCCAACAGCGACTACACGGACTCAGGCGCCTGAAGAAATTTGGGCTAAGGCCAGAAATCCTTAGGGGTTCTACAGAGGCACCATTGAAAGCCTGATGACTGGCTGCTTCACCACCTGGTACGGGAACTGTACCACCATGGACCACAGGGCGCTAAGAAGAGTGAGACGCGCGGCCCAGCACGTAACAGGATGTGAGTTGCCAGAACTGCATGAACTGTATAACCAGCGGTGCCTCAGGAGGTCCCTGAAGATCATCAAAGACACAAACCACCCCCACAACAGTCTGTTCTCCCTGTTACCCTCAGGGAGGAGATACAGGGTCCCAAAAGCACGCACAAATCGCTTGAGGCCACGAGACTCCTTAACTCATTGAGTGCCAGCCACTTTTGGAGATCGGACGCTCCCAGTGCCAGAGTTTTCAGAGCGTTTTCAGTGATTTCTCGAGGCCCACAGAATATTGTGTGATATTACTATGTAAACACCAAACACGCACAAAGAACGAGCTGACTCTCTTGTATCATCAGCAAAAAAAAGTTTATTGATACCATTTTCCGTTCTTTAGTTATGAGCCGGAGAAGATAGGTCGTTTTGAGCAAATACAGGCGTTTCAAATTATTAGCTGAGATATTCCGCCTTTTGTGAAATGAAGCATTTCAAGCACATTCACGGACTCTGAAGATAATATTTTCTGATGTAGTGACGTGGTGTAGTTGTGTGATGCCCTGCGTGCCCCATCCCCCTCTCCCCCCCTCAGCTGCAAACTCCTCCCCACACTAACACACAGCCTCACGCACCCACTCTATTTTCGGAGTGCTCCGTATTTGTGTGCCGGGCGGCTCCCAGCGCAACACGGAAGAGCCAAACCGGACTGCTGAATGGTTTGGCGTCGGGTGCTGCTTTTCTGGCGGCTAATCGTGTGCAGAAACTATACAGACAGACAGACAGAGGCAGAGGGGTTCAGTTGTGGGAGCGGATTGACTGCTGTTCGCAGCCAACGTCAGCTCCAGCCAGAGCAATCTATATGGCTCTGGCTGCAGCATGCATCGGTTTCCCTTTGATCACGGCTTTTTCCTCCTGGTTCTCCGGACCTGTCTCTAATCTGGAGAGCACTGTCGCCACCTAATGAGTCCGTAAAATAGGTTATACACCTTCAATAGCTCCCATATTTGTACAGGAGATGCCTGAGGCTTTCATCCACGTCCCACCGTCAAAAAACGCATTTGACGTCGATCGACGTCCTTGGCACTCAATGAGTTAACATACACAAATAGTGTAGTAGCTGTACTGTACCGTGCTGTAGCTGCTACCATTACATATGTCTGTATGTATATTATGTAACAATGTGTGTAGTAGTGTATATGTGTGTAGTAGTGTATATGCTATGTTTGTATGTATATTATGTAACAATATGTGTAGTAGTGTATATGCTGTTTGCTTTGGCAACAGCTCCCACTGTATCTAATGCCAATAAAGCCTAATTGAATTGAATTGAAAATTTAATTGAGAGAGAGAGAGAGAGAGAGAGAGGGAGAGAGAGAGACAGAGAGAGACTGAGGGAGAGAGACAGAGAGAGAGAGAGAGAGAGACAGAGAGAGAGAGACTGAGGGAGAGAGACAGGCAGACGGCCAATGCCTAATATTAATTTGATGAGTTTGTCTGTCCCAGATGTGTGTGTGTGTGTGTGTGTGTGTGTGTGTGTGTGTGTGTGTGTGTGTGTGTGTGTGTGTGTGTGTGTGTGTGTGTGTGTGTGAGAGAGAGTGTGAGACTAGATGTTGGGGTAAAACCTCCTATATCTCAATGGGCTGACTCTGACTCACCAAAGGACGGTGCTGCAGCTCCACACTACAGGATTGTGGATTCATTCAAAAGCAGGTAGATAGAGGACAGACGTGTGTTCAGATGTTACGTTCACTGATCCTGTCTGCCTGGGCTGGGCTAGCAGCTAAATGCTAACTCTGCTGCATTGGAAGAATGGGAGGGTTAACTTTACCGCACGCTGATCCGTTGAACACGCGATTGCAGTGACTATCTCCCACCCAAAGGATTTACCCCCTGATTGTATGAAAGTCTGATTGTATGGAAGCCAATGGGGAAATTACTTGAAATTTCTCTCTGGAAAATGTCCCTACTTCTTACTATATTTATGACCTCAGTAAACACTTTCCTAATGAGTTGATGGTCTCAACCACTAGTTTCAAGTCTTCTTCAATACAGCATTATTCATCTTATCATCATCAGTATAATACATGGGAGCTGGGGCTCGGTCTGTCTGTCTGTCCCACTGATGACATCATCAGTGATGTCATAAATCCCACTGATGACATCATCAGTGATGTCATAAATCCCACTGACATCATCAGTGATGTCATAAATTCACCCTCACACAGACAGTCACGAGAGAGAGAGGAGAGAGAGACTGAGGGAGAGGGAGAGAGAGAAGAGTCTGTCCTTCCCCATCCTCATTGTCTTTACCCCTTTCATCCCACTGATGACATCATCAGTGATGTCATAAATTAACTCTCACACACAGTCATGAGAGAGAGACTGAGGGAGAGGGAGGCGTCTATGTCCTTCCCGATCCTCATTATCTTTACCCCTCTTTGACAACCAGGCTCTCCTCCACACACACACACACACACATACACACACACACACACACACACACACACACACACACACACACACACACACACGTCTCCTTAACTGGATTGAACCCAGAGGTCACAGAGGTCACAGAGGTCACAGAGGACGTCAGAGGGGTTGAAGCCCTTTTGAGTGAGACAGGAAGGTCAAGTTGTCAAAATAGGTAAATCCAGTCAAGTGTGTGTGTGTGTGTGTGTGTGTGTGTGTGTGTGTGTGTGTGTGTGTGTGTGTGTGTGTGTGTGTGTGTGTGTGTGTGTTGTGATGTGTGTGTATGTTTGTTCGTGGCGCGCGCGCGTGTGTTTGTGACGTGTGTGTGTGTGACGTGTGTGTGTAGCTGTGGTAGCAGCACACAGGCTTAACCTGATGCACAGGAACAAAGTCACTTTAGCGGAGAACAAATTAACAAAGCAAAGCTTGTTTATCTGTGCAACACATTTCATACAGCGAGGCAACTCAAAATGCTTTATATAACATGGATAACTAGAAAAGAGCATCAAATATGAAATATAACATCCAAAAGGTCACAGTGCAAAATTATTTGCATATTATTCTACTTTGTGAGTGAATTCATATTTATGCATACTTGTATTTTTACTGGTTTATATTAAATCCTCTCTTTTTCCTAAATCTACTTGGAACCAGTCTAAGTGACAGAAGACTGACCTCACTAACGAGCAGCTCGCCTGCAGATGCCACCTGTCTGTCATCTGGTTCATGTGTCTTTTTGTTGAATATCTGTCCGCTCACCTCGCCTCCAACCTGAACCTGCACACATTCTGTTATGGCTAGCAACTGGCTTAGCCAATCAGAGGCTGGCTGGGCGGGGGGGGCTGAGCCAATCAGAGGCTGGCTGGAGGGTAAGTGGGCTAATCCAGGCCAAGAGGATTGTGACGGGTTGTCGGGCTGAGCCCGTGGGCGACCCTTAACGTGGAGGAGTCCTTTAAAAAACAAAACTTCAAAACAAAACGTAAAATAATAATAATAATAATATTAATCCTCAAATGTTTAGGTCTGAGTGAAATGTTCTATGGCAGTGGTTCTCAAAGTGGGGTCCGGGGACCCCCAGGGCCAACAAAAAGGAGGGTAATGTTATTTTCACTAGAATTCCATTCATAAGTAACACAATGACAGATGGGGGGGGGGGGGGGGTCTGTGGTCTTTATTTTACCTGGTAAAATAAAGGAAATGATGATGATGATTGTATTAATATGCCATAAAGGTAGGGGTGCACCGATCACGTTTTTTGCCACCGATCACCGATTGCCGATCACCAATGAGAAATATCTGCCCAACCGATCATCGACCGATCACCGATATATATATATACAGTATATATATATATATTTTAAGCAGCTATAGCAGTCTATTATAGAACCGCTTCCATTTTACATATAGGCCTACATTTCATGCATCAAATTGAAAGTGCAGCACATTTTCTTTTTTTCTCTACATCAATATTTTATACTGTGTAGGCTAAAGGAAACCGCCAACATGATTTTTTGTGTGTGAGATAATTGGAGCACAGGACTGTGTTGAACTAAATGGCTAGTAGTTCAGTCCAGTTCCCTCAGTTCAGTTTATAAAGGAACAAAAGTTTGCCACTTCGGGATTTCCATGTTACCAGTTCAATGCAGTTCAGTTCACTCAACAAAAATACTCCATCCGGGATTTCCCTGTTAGACAAGAAAAATAACTTTGACCCAAGGAAACTATTTTATCGATTTATAAGCTAAAGGGGCTAAAGCTAACCGGAGCTATTAACGTTAGGAGGATACACGCAAATATGGATCAAACACGGACTTAACAGCATGCAAATGCCTCGGTAGGCGGGAGGACTGGAGGTAACTTCTCTGCTGAGTCTGCTCTAATCACCAGCTGATTTGTGTGATTGAAAGACGCAAGGGGTGTGTTGACAGTCTGGTGTGGTGTGTGGAGGTGAGTACTGACGAAAGCAAAGCGTGTGCTTTGCAACACAATAATATAAACGTTAGAGCACAATATGAAAGTTAAACGATAGACATTGAAGACATGAAAATGAGCTGCCTCATGTTTCTCACGTGCAATCGGCGACAATAAAGAAATATCTGCAATCAGCCGATCGCATATTTGAGGTCAAAATTGGGCGATACAGATTGCGTGCCGATCGATCTGTGCACCCCTACATAAAGGTTTATTGACATTTTGGGGAAAGCAGGAAAAAAAAATCGTATATCGTCGCTGTCGTTCCAGGACCTCGAATCTCCAAAACAGCAACTTTTCAGGAAGTTAAAAAAACCTGTTTGCTCTTAAAATACTGAACCAAACGTCGTCAAAGTTGGCACGTCTTAATTATAGTTAGTTTCCCACTGAATGTGTCATTACTTTATTAATATCTTACCTGGATAAGCTCAAATGATGTTGTTTATATTATCAGTCCGACTTGGAAGCACTTTCTCCCGGCCAGTCAGGCGGGAGAGAGTGGTATGCTCATGCACGAGCCCCAAGCTCCGAGCCGCGGGGGCGCGCAGGAGCAACAGCGTGCCCCTCGCCTCTCATATGGCCGAGGCGGGGGCTTTCGCATGGGGTGAGAAATAGTCTGACATAATGTAGCGTTAACGTTACTTTATTCTCGTCAGAAAACACACGATTTGCATGTTAAAACAAGTTTGCAGCCTAGGAATAACTGGAAAACATTTGATTGATATATTAACGTCAGAGGAAGCCAGGATTAGTCAAAACGATATGAGAAATACACAGCACGTCTGCCGTGTGACTTTTCCGGGTTTATTGTCCTGCGTGGGGGGGTACAGACGGAGGTAGGGGACGAATTTCGAGGTTTGACTGACAGATTGAAGGCGAATGGCATTACGAGATTTACTCACAAGCTCGTTTTAATGCTTTTCCATTGGTTGCATTTGTTAAAAACCACACAGAGACGTGAAGGGTGACCAATGGCACTGATTTATGACAAAAAGTGAAAAAAGGGACATTCGAGGTCCTGGCACAACAGCGACGATATATATATTTTTTTGCAATTTTTGTTCTGGCCTGGCGGGGGCGTCGTTGGCCTGGCGGGCCCGCCAGGCCTGTAGAATGGTAGGGGAAAAACTATTTGAACTTTTTAGGGAAATCAACTCACCATCCTTGAGCTGGTCAGGGTAGAGAGAAGGATTGTGAATTGGGTTTGAAGCAGCAGTGGCTCTGCTCTGGTTTGGAGATGGACTCTTATCTTGTTTAGGAGGAGGAGGAGAATGATCATCCACATCACTGCACTGTCATGTCCTTTCTCTCATTCATTTACTACCTTCTTCTCTTTTGCTTGTTGAATACTCCATCTCTGAAGCCACTTTCACCAACGACCACCAGGGGCGGGCCCGGGTTATTTGACCCATGTTCAACCCACTCTTTTGTCAATTCACACCAAGCCAGTCAACACAGGTTCATGCTGAGCTTGTCATGACGATTCAGATATAGCGATATACTCATGCATCCCCCCCACCACCTCATTTGAGAGAACATGTCTCTCTTCGCCTACTCCTGTTGGTCAATATCAGCATATCAGATATTAGCACAAAAGAAAATCCAATACTGTGTGACTAGTGATACCTGAAATGTGGATGTCAGGTAGGCAGATGTCAGGTGACAGTGACGACACTTGGACTGGCTCTTCTGCACAGATCTGCACAGAAAAAGAAGAACAAATACATTTGATCATTCAGACGTACACATTCAAAATTTAACGACTACGGAACTTGAGATTCCATTGAAGGAGGGTCTCAAATTTGAAAACTTTTTGACACATTCTGGTTACGCGTTGTCTGACAAACCAGCTGCAGCTGACCTCATGTGGTCTGATGTGGACTTTTAAGCTGACCTCAGGTGATCGGATGTGGACTTTTAAGCGTCCGAAGCTGGAGCTGTTGGCCGTGGCCCGCTGGACCCCGCTGTGGAGAGATGTGCTGCTGGGAAACGGCCCTTTGCCGGGGATGAAGGCTATCTCCACCACACTGTCCTGGCTGGAGAGAAGAAGACAGACAGAGACACACACACACACACACACACACACACACGTAAGACACATACTGAGAACAAGCATAGCTCGAGCGGTGAGAACCAGAAGGGCATAAGTGACATTTGACTTTGTCCTGAGTCCTGAAATTTAATCTTTAATAATGAAAACTTCATAAAGAAGTGGATGACAGGAGGCAATATTTTGACATTCATTGACCACAATTATGTTGATCTTTCTTTATTTGGAAGAAAGTCGTCACTTTGGCTCCAAATAGTTCAGAGTGTTCAGAGTGTTCAGAGTGTTCAGAGTGTTCAGTGTCTTCAGAGTGTTCAGAGTGTTCAGTGTCTTCAGAGTGTTCAGAGTGTTCAGTGTCTTCAGAGTGTTCAGAGTGTTCAGTGTCTTCAGAGTGTTCAGAGTGTTCAGTGTCTTCAGAGTGTTCAGAGTGTTCAGAGTGTTCAGAGTGTTCAGTGTCTTCAGAGTGTTCAGTGTGTTCAGTGTCTTCAGTGTCTTCAGAGTGTTCAGAGTGTTCAGTGTGTTCAGAGTGTTCAGAGTGTTCAGAGTGTTCATTGTCTTCAGAGTGTTCAGTGTCTTCAGAGTGTTCAGAGTGTTCAGAGTGTTCAGAGTGTTCAGTGTCTTCAGAGTGTTCAGAGTGTTCAGTGTGTTCAGAGTGTTCAGTGTCTTCAGAGTGTTCAGAGTGTTCAGTGTCTTCAGAGTGTTCAGAGTGTTCAGAGTGTTCAGAGTGTTTTAGGTGGATTGGGTTAGAATTCACATGTGCCCTTTTGGCAGTAGAAAGAGCTCAAGAGCTTTCATTTGATATATAACTCATTTTACACTCTGGCTCTCACCCCTCATCCCTCTGGCTCTCACCCCTCATCCCTCTGGCTCTCACCCCTCATCCCTCTGGCTCTCACCCCTCATCCCTCTGGCTCTCACCCCTCATCCCTCTGGCTCTCACCCCTCTGGCTCTCACCCCTCATCCCTCTGGCTCTCACCCCTCTGGCTCTCACCCCTCATCCCTCTGGCTCTCACCCCTCTGGCTCTCATCCCTCTGGCTCTCATCCCTCTCACCCCTCATCCCTCTCACCCCTCTGGCTCTCACCCCTCTCACCCCTCAATATACAAGCAGAGGAAAGGATACGAGCTGTGGCAGTGTGGAACGCTGTGTCATCTCCCTTCTGCTCTCTATCGCTGCAGAACATCAGACCCTGCCCTCGCTCTGCATTATTGGAATAGTATTTGATCTATATATCCAGTAGCCGAGACTTGGGATGAAACAATAACTGGTTTTAATGATGATAAACACGATAAAATTCCTTACGATAACCGTACGCTTTGAAAAACATAGTAAATACTGTCCATGATCGACCAAAGTAGGGTGCTGAACTACCGACCTTCTGATTGGTGGACGACCCGCTCTACCTCCTGAGCCACACACACACATAATCGTGATAAGAAATGTTCATATGGTTTCATCTCTAGCTGTGACCATTGAGCTCTGGAGCCAGTAAGTCAAGTTGAACTCCCTACTTGTCACTTTCTTTGTAATCCTTCAAGCCCAGGTCCTGTGCACACATGTTCCTCACCTGACCCAGGTCCTGTGCACACATGTTCCTCACCTGACCCAGGTCCTGTGCACACATGTTCCTCACCTGACCCAGGTCCTGTGCACACATGTTCCTCACCTGACCCAGCTCCTGTGCACACATGTTCCTCACCTGACCCAGGTCCTGTGCACACATGTTCCTCACCTGACCCAGGTCCTGTGCACACATGTTCCTCACCTGACCCAGGTCCTGTGCACACATGTTCCCCACCTGACCCAGGTCCTGTGCACACATGTTCCCCACCTGACCCAGGTCCTGTGCACACATGTTCCCCACCTGACCCAGGTCCTGTGCACACATGTTCCTCACCTGACCCAGGTCCTGTGCACACATGTTCCCCACCTGACCCAGGTCCTGTGCACACATGTTCCTCACCTGACCCAGCTCCTGTGCACACATGTTCCCCACCTGACCCAGGTCCTGTGCACACATGTTCCTCACCTGACCCAGGTCCTGTGCACACATGTTCCTCACCTGACCCAGGTCCTGTGCACACATGTTCCTCACCTGACCCAGGTCCTGTGCACACATGTTCCTCACCTGACCCAGGTCCTGTGCACACATGTTCCTCACCTGACCCAGGTCCTGTGCACACATGTTCTCCACCTGACCCAGGTCCTGTGCACACATGTTCCTCACCTGAACTTGACTCTGTTCAGCATGCTCTTAGCCTCCTCGTGGGTCACGCCTATCAAGGACTCCTTGTTGATGGCAATGAGCTGATCTCCAGGCCTCAGACGCCCATCCTGCACAGAGAAGGAGACAGAGGGCTTTTATATTACTGGATCCATTCCTAGGGTAGAGAGAGACTCTGGAGATAGATGATGCAGTTATGGAAATCGCCTGCTCCGCGGGCTCCCAAAATCGTGACAGACAGACAGACACCGCCCACCCACCTAGGCGCCATCGTGCAACTGTGCGCCATTGGTTCATTCTACCTCACAGTTGCTCCAGTGACATCACTGATGACATCACAACTGCCTGACTGACATCACAGTTGCTCGAGTGAGATCACTGATGACATCACAATTGCTCGAGTATCACTGATGACATCACTGATGACATCACAATTGCTCAAATGACATCACTGATGACATTGCATCAGTGATGCATGTATATTCGCATCCCTCCCTCCCTCCCTCCTTCCTCACCCGGTGGCAGTCACCTCCAGACAGCACCTCCCTCCCTCCCTCCCTCCCTCCTCACCCAGTGGCAGTCGCCTCCAGACAGCACCTCCCTCCATCCCTCCCTCCCTCCCTCCTCACCCGGTGGCAGTCGCCTCCAGACAGCACCTCCCTCCATCCCTCCCTCCATCCCTCCATCCCTCCCTCCCTCCTCACCCGGTGGCAGTCGCCTCCAGACAGCACCTCCCTCCATCCCTCCCTCCCTCCCTCCTCACCCGGTGGCAGTCGCCTCCAGACAGCACCTCCCTCCCTCCCTCCTTCCTCACCCGGTGGCAGTCGCCTCCAGACAGCACCTCCCTCCCTCCCTCCCTCCTCACCCGGTGGCAGTTGCCTCCAGACAGCACCTCCCTCCCTCCCTCCCTCCTCACCCGGTGGCAGTCGCCTCCAGACAGCACCTCCCTCCCTCCCTCCTCACCCGGTGGCAGTCGCCTCCAGACAGCACCTCCCTCCCTCCCTCCCTCCCTCCTCACCCGGTGGCAGTCGCCTCCAGACAGCACCTCCCTCCCTCCCTCCCTCCTCACCCGGTGGCAGTCGCCTCCAGACAGCACCTCCCTCCCTCCCTCCCTCCCTCCTCACCCGGTGGCAGTCGCCTCCAGACAGCACCTCCTGGATGAAGACTGCGGGGCCGTCCGGCCGGTTGGAGCCTCCTCCGATGGTGATGCCCAGACTGGAGGAGCGCGCCACTGAAATGAGCTGAATCACCCCCTCGCCTGGGTGACTAACAACACAAACAAACACAAAACACTTGAGTCTTTGCCGGAAAAAAACCCCATTTGTTTCTTGTACTTCTTCATTGTGAGTGGATCCACTACATGACATGTGGATGTGTGGATTCATGCTTGGTTGAGGATGTAACCTCACCAGGACGCTGGATTCACATGAGATCATGAGGTCACGATCACATGACAAATCCCTCTTGCCACCCTCCAATCTATTGGTTGGAAATCAGAACCACCAGTGAGGTGAGCACCAATCAGCTTCCTATTTTATTTATTTTGTATTGAACCTTTATTTATACAGGGAGAGTCTCACTGAGAGCAATGCTCTCTTTTTCAGGAGAGCCCTGTTCACATTCACACCTGCAAGCTGACCAGTACAACCACAGTCTGATCTGCTGCCCACTGATCAGCTCCACTGGAGCGGTTGGGGTTAAGGGCCTTGGCTCATGGGCACCTCAGTGGTGGTAATGAGGGAGGGGCAAGCGCTGCCTTTTCACTTTCTCCACCCAGATTTAACCTGCCGCTACAAGCTCGGTTCTCTAACCTTTAGGCCACCACTGCCCCAATGAGGCAGATGATAGCTCGTCACCTGACCAGCAACGATGACAAGCTGATATTTCCAGGACCTCGAATTTCCAAAACAGAAACTTTTCAGGAAGTAAAAAAAACCTGTTTGCTCTTAAACTACTGAACCAAATGTCGTCAAAGTTGGCACATGTCTTAATTATAGTTAGTTTCCCGCTGAATGTGTCATTACTTTATAAATATCTGACCTGGATAAGCTCAAATGATGTTGTTTATATTATCAGTCCGACTTGGAAGCGCTTTCTCATGGCCAGTCAAGCGGGAGGCAGCCGCATCCTCATGCACGAGCCCCCAAGCTCCAGGCCGCGGGGGCGCGCGCCGGAGCAGCAGGATTGCCCCTCGCCTCTCATGGCTGAATGGGGGCTTTCGCATGGGGTGAGAAATAGTCTGACATAACGTAACGTTAACGTTACTTTATTCTCGTCAGAAAGCACTCCGATTTGCATGTTAAAACAAGTTTGCAGCCTAGGAATAACTGGAAAACATTTGATTGATATATTAACGTCAGAGGAAGCCAGGATGAGTCAAAACGATATGAGAAATACACAGCACGTCTGCCGTGTGTCTTTTCCGGGTTTATTGTCCTGCGTGGGGGGGGGGGGGTACACACGGAGGTAGGGGGGGGATTTCGAGGTTTGACTGACAGATTGAGGGCGAATGGCGTTACGAGATTTACTCACAAGCTCGTTTTAATGCTTTTCCATTGGTTGCATTTGTTAAAAACCACACAGAGACGTGAAGGGTGACCAATGGCATTGATTCATGACAAAAAGTAAGAAAGTGAAAAAAGTGACATTCGAGGTCCTGGCCCGACACCGACAGTACATACTATACTTGACACAACATTGAAACGTGATAAGTGGCTTCCTGGACATTTGTATGTCATAATGTGAAACTAATAAACAAATCTGATGGGGGAGGGGGGGGGGGGGGCAATGACAAGCTGAAGTTGGTCCACGGGTGCTGTACACTAGAAGCTGCCCACTGCTCCTGGCTGCCCCCTGGAGGAAGAACATGCCTCGATGGGATAAATGCAAAGACTGTTTCACCGCAGGCCCGGTTTTACAGGGGTGCAAAGGCACGCATTGCACCCTTATTTTAATTGTCTGTATGCTCAGTTGAAAAGAAGGGTAATTTTTTTTTTTTTATAAATGCTGCAGCTGCACACTTACTGTTTAAAGTTGAATTATAATTGTTGTTTTTCTTTGTTCTTTGATGTGAATTTATAGATTTTTGGCACCTATATGTAACCTTTTAAGGTTGAGATAATTGTATTATTATATGGTTCAAATATTTCAGTAAAGCACTTGAAACACTTGAAATATTCTTGCTTGGCTGGTATCATTCTACTTGAAATGATGGTAAAATGCATTATTTTTAGTAAAATAACGTAAAAAAATTTGGCCGCCCCCCCGGGTCGGTCGGCCCGTGCATGTGCACCCCTTCCTATCTATGGATGCATCCCTAGTCATCTTGTTCTGGAACCGACCCTGTTTCACCAGCCACCATCAGCATGAGTGTAGTCATCATTAAGATAGTAATGACTTGTAACTAGTAATGACTAGTAATGACCTATGACTAGTAATGACCTGTAACTAGTAATGACTAGTAATGACCTGTAACTCCAAGGTGATGATGAAGCATAGATGTGCATGGCTTATATTCATAATTGAAAGATCATCAAGGGCTCTTTAAGTTACTGATCAAAAACATTTGCACTTAAACATGTTAAATGTGGCACTTTATAGTGAACAGGTCTATTTTTATTCATTTTAAAAGAATATAGATTGTTTTCATTTAAATGTGTGGAAGAGCTCAGAAATAAAAATGGGGGGGGGGGATTTACTTTTTGTTTTTGCTCCAAGTGAAATGTTTTACAGTCACTCACTCGATTCAGTAGGTCACTGGTTGGCTTGGTTCCAGCCTTAAAACTATATAAGAACTTTCCCGAGGCAAGAGATGTCACGGGACTGTTCCGCTCTATCGGCCTTAGATCTTTGGTAAAAACAAGCTGTCAACAAGAGACGTGGTGTGGTGGTCTCAGCGTGTCGTACCTGAGGGAGCGCAGCAGGGGGCCACCATTGTTGTAGACGCTCTGAGAACCTGCTGGGCTCAACAGCAAAGGACTCTGGGAACGGGATGAGGAACCGGAGGAGGTGCTGTCCAGGATGCGGCCTCCTTCTCAAACCAGAAAGAAATAACATAAAGAAGAGTGAGTAGAGCGATCAAAATGGTGCTCATAAGGTGTAAATGCCAACCATCCAAGTGATCCACTAATAGAACCATCCAAGTGATCCACTGATAGAACCATCCAAGTGATCCACTGATAGAACCATCCAAGTGATCCACTGGTAGAACCATCCAAGTGATCCACTGATAGAACCATCCAAGTGATCCACTGGTAGAACCATCCAAGTGATCCACTGATAGAACCATACAAGTGATCCACTGATAGAACCATCCAAGTGATCCACTGATAGAACCATCCAAGTGATCCACTGGTAGAACCATCCAAGTGATCCACTGATAGAACCATCCAAGTGATCCGTAGAGAACCACAGGAATGAGTCCGGAAAACATGGCTCAACACTTTCAGCTCATAGGTGTAAAAAGGCAATGGGATCTTTGGTTAAATGTCTGAAATAAATTCTGTGGTTAACAAAAGTTTATGAAACAGTGAAGTTTGTGTTCATCAAGTTCATCTTCACAAATGAGAACCACTTTTATGACTTTTGAAGCGTTTTCTAAAAATCATGTTAAGCTAGAACGACCGGATATACTGTATGCCTCCGCCAACAAGTGAGCAGTCGACATCCATGTCTGTCCAGACTTTGAGCCAAATGTGAAGAAATTCCGTCAAGGTGTTACTGAGATATGGCGTTACCGAGCTTGAAAATGGCGTTCATGAGGTCACATTAACCGTGACCTTTGACCAGCAAAATGTAATCAGTTCATCCTTGAGTCCATGTGGACGTTTGAGGCAAATTAGATTAAATTCCATCAAGGCGTTCCTGAGATATCACGTTACCAGGCGTAATCCAAGTCTCCACAAGCCCTGAGAGCCCTTCAGCTAAAAACAGGGTGTACAGTAAATGATGTCTTTCATGCAAATGCAATGCAGTGCAACGTGAATTGGTCTGGCAATGTCATGCTAGCAATGATCAATACAGTGTGCAAAACCAAAGTGTGAGGAGGAGCAGCATCTGAAAGTGTGGAGATACAGTAGATGTGCCTGATGAAGAGCTACATGGCTCCTAACATCAAACAATGGCCCACATTCAAAACAAAATAATGACTGTTTTTACTGCGCTTGTGCAAAATAGTGAATGTGGAATGGATCATTGAAAAATGGAAGCACCTTGTTGTTGGATAGGAGAGTTGCGTGTGGATCCTCCATACTTCTCCAGCAGCTCAGCAAACTCTTTCCTTTTCAGGGGAAGCAAACGAGAAATGTTAATAATAACAATTAATATCAAGTCAAGTAATAACAATCATTTTAAAGGAGTCATGGACAGATAGAAAGATGCACCGATGCTAGGGCCATATGAAACCCCTTCCCCAAATTTAGTTTTTTCCATTTTAATTTTAATTTTAATTGAGGGGTTATGATCCATATAACTTTTTTTATTACAGCCTCTTCCGCATGTTTCTCAAAGCGAAAACCAAGTTGTGATGTGACGTCAAGGTCCCACGCAAGACTGACCCCCCTCAAAGCAAGACTGACCCCCCTCTCAAAGCAAGACTGACCCCCTCTCAAAGCAAGACTGACCCCCCCTCAAAGCAAGACTGACCCCCCTCTCAAAGCAAGACTGACCCCCCCTCTCAAAGCAAGACTGACCCCCCTCTGACCCCCCCTCAAAGCAAGACTGACCCCCTCTCAAAGCAAGACTGACCCCCTCTCAAAGCAAGACTGACCCCCCTCTCAAAGCAAGACTGACCCCTCTCAAAGCAAGACTGACCCCCCTCTCAAAGCAAGACTGACCCCTCTCAAAGTAAGACTGACCCCTCTCAAAGCAAGACTGACCCCCCCTCTCAAAGCAAGACTGACCCCTCTCAAAGCAAGACTGACCCCCCTCTCAAAGTAAGACTGACCCCCCTCTCAAAGCAAGACTGACCCCCCCTCTCAAAGCAAGACTGACCCCCCTCTCAAAGCAAGACTGACCCCCCCTCTCAAAGCAAGACTCACCCCTCCTCTCAAAGCAAGACTGATCCCCCTCTCAAAGCAAGACTGACCCTCCTCTCAAAGCAAGACTGATCCCCCTCTCAAAGCAAGACTGACCCCCCTCTCAAAGTAAGACTGACCCCCCTCTCAAAGCAAGACTGACCCCCCCCTCTCAAAGCAGCCCGATCAAAAACACAATAATTTCTCTCTGCCCATTTTACAAGGATGAAATAATTTAGGTTACTACAATAATTAGGTCTACTTTTGATTTTGATAATATCAATTTCAGACAAATTATTTTAAATTCTACAATATTGCATGTTTTACAGTTGATTCCATTTTTATTACCAAATTCCATGATTCCGTCTCTTATTTCCGTTTTGCAGAAATCATGGCCTTAACCCAGCAAGCAAAATGATGTCATGATGACGTCTTTCAGTGACGTCCAGGACTAGGCCAAATCACAGCCGATTTGGGGATGATTTAGACGTCTACGCAAGGACGTCGAGCTGATGTTTAAATATGACGTTACCATGAATGGGAAGGAATATTCAGTTATTCTGCTATGTACACTGTGTGTATTCAGCAGCTTTATACATAATTATGTCCAGATTAACAATTTATACTAGATTAAAAAAAAAAAAAAAAAATTGTCCCAACTGGGATTTGAACCCGGAGTCTCCAGCGTGGCAGCGCATTACTCTACCACTACACTATCTGACATTGAACTATATACTGTTTCAAAACATGGATCCCTTTTCACTTGTTCTTTCAACAGTGTGTGTGGAGTCGGGACAGTTTAAAAAATGAAATGTAATTTCATTCAAATCTTAATCTCGAAGAATCATTGAGGGTTCCCTCAAATTTTACGTAAGTCGCGTCTCCAGCCTATTATAACGTTGGTTACCCAGCACTCCTGCACACCACAGCACAGGCTAGACCAGACACAAATATAGCCTACTGTATATCGTAGGATGTAACGTTATTATGGCATAAACATGTTTTTTATTTACTACTGCTTTATTTAAAACGTGGGCATCGGACCTCACAGTGTGACCATCACATTATATTCACACCAAATATCAGAATAACACAAATAATGAGATGATGTGTTGTCATTTACCAGCACCCACCACGTATTGAAATGGAAATGAATTGGTATCGAGTATCAATATTTTCCAGGGTATCGGTATCAAAGTCAGAATTCTAGTAGTGTGACAACCCTGGGGAGGAGGCAGACAGAGACAGAGAGGTATCAGCCCGCCTCATTTTCTCCTCCTCCTTCTCCTCTCCTCCTCGGATCCTCTCTTCTGTTCCCCTCCTCTCATCCTCTCTTCTCCCCTCCCCTCCTCTCCCCCCCCCCCTGCTGCATGGGAGTTAAAGCACACAGCTCAGATTAACACAGAGGCTCATGTCATCAGGACCACAGTCCTGGGTTAAGCTCTCTCTCCCCCTCAGTCTGCTCTGCTTCCTCTGCATGCAGAGAAATGGGGAAGACAGACTCACGCTATCTCAAAGCTTACAGACGCTTGTAAATCCACCATGAATTAAATCCACCGTCTCAAAGCTTTGGTGTCTGGAACCATCGTCTACTGAAACTCACCACAATATCTGAGACAATTCAATATGATATTATTACAATATAACTCGTATATCACTTTAAAGCTCTTTGATTTTGCACTTGATCATTTATGACAGTATAAATTGAGATTGTCTTGTTTGCTTCATCTTTTGCTATTGATGAGATTGCTGCGCTGCATACCGTACAAGAGTAATCTGATTACTCACTATGGCCATTACAATGATCTTGAATCTTGAATGTACAGGTATGATAGGGCTGGGTATCGTTATCAGTACCAGTACCCTTAAAGTGAAACTTATCCCAATCGAGTACTTCATGCTATACCATTTTTCCACAGGTGTGCAGTGTGTTAATGACATGTCTGGAGCGTTTAGTGCTGGACTACATAATGTCAGATTCCTCCTTCTCTTGATCCTTGGCACTTTGCTTATAGGAAAAACAGATCAGTTGAGGATGCTATCTGATCCAACAGATCAGTTGAGGATGCTATCTGATCAACAGATCAGTTGAGGATGCTATCTCCATAGCTCTGAACTCTGTCTATGAACACTTAGATAAAAGTGAATCTTATGTCAGAATGCTTTTCATAGACTATAGTTCTGCTTTCAATATGATCATTCCCTCACTTCTGATCCGTAAACTGCTCAATCTGGTCTGTGTGATGCTGCCTGTGAATGGATTTTTAGTTTTTTTATTTTATTTTGAGGCCTCACAGAGTCAGGATTGGAAATAATCTGTGTGATATAGTTGTTCTGCTCACCTCAAAGCTGCATTCTTACTTCTTTCTTGTTTACCCTCTTTACGATCGCTCACTACCTCGACAATCTGATTGTAAAGTACATGGACGATACCACCGTCATGGGGCTCATAAACTCAAATGACGAGTCCAACTACAGATCAGAGGTACAAAACCTAGTCAGGTGGAGCGAGGCCAACAACCTCATTCTTAATGCTTGTCATTGATTTCCGCCGTACAAAGGCACTCCATCATCCTATCATAATCAATGGCACCGAGGTTGATATGGTAAAGAGCATTACATTTCTTGGTGTCACTATTTCGGATGATCTTAGCTGGCACTCGAATACCAAAACAATCGTTAAAAAGTGCCAGCAACGGCTTTTCTTTCTAAGACGACTGAAGGATTTTACACATAACAGCCAGATCCTCCTTCATTTAAAAAAGCATGTATGAACTTCCTAACTTAACTTAAGACTTCAGCTACATACCTGCCAACACTCCTGATTTACGCGGGAGTCTCCCTATTTTTAACCCTTTCTCCCGCTGTGCTCCTGATTGGCAATTTCTCCCGCTAATCTCTCGATGTCATACAACAACTCAAATGGGTGTTTGACAGTTCCTGTAATATGTCCAGACTGTAGGATGTCATGGTACCTGGCAACCCAGCGCAAGCTCTCAGGTGAGGACCGCATGTGCTGTATGGGCTCCGCTCGCTGTGCCACTGGAAATGAATGAAACACGTCCCAAGAAGAAGAAATACGCGTCCAAATTTCAGTCCACTTGGTGCAAAAGATCTTCCTGTTTCTAACCGCTATCAGCAAACACCATGCATGTTGCAAGCTTTGACATCTGTGCCTCCTGTCTCACTTGCCTCTGCAGACTAGTCCTGTATATATACAGTGTATATATATATATATTTATATATATATATATATATATATATATACCGTATATATATATATAATATTCATTCCTGTTCTTATTTCTGAAGGTTTCACTCACTGACACTCACAATGTTAGCATTTGATATTTTTTGTGATGTAAATTTTAGATGTTGACTTTTGATCACATCTTTTGTACATGTTGTATGTTTATTTGATTAGTATTTATTTGTCTGTAGCTACCCCAGAAAAGCTCCCTCTTTTTCACAGCCCCTGTTGGCAGGTATGGAGACAGCAGGTTTGTAGAAGACGGCGCCTGGACTGTCATGTTGGGGTGGAGGAGAGGTGTCAAATCCTGTCTCCACTTAGGATTAGACGCATCCTACATGTACATGTACGCCATAAGGCCACATGTTACGCTCATGCTCTTTTAAATATCTTAAGCCACTATTACCTTTGCCAACTTAGTTAAAGATCTCATTACTTGTAATGGAAGTATCGTGGGAAGAACAGGTGACCTTGTTTTGACCAGCCCACAACAGGTCATGGTCAGATTAGAACGATGGCAGGCCCACAAGCTACTGTAAGAAAGCTAAAGGTTCAGGCATTCCGGAAGAGTGGGGTTGGTGTTTCAGAAGGAGCGTGCCGCGTGGACTTTAGGTTTTGAAAATCTTGTTTGCCGAACGTCGAGTGTTAAATGCCATTTTGAGACCAAACACGAGAAAAATTTAGGGAGACACACACACACACACACGTTCCAAAAATGGCACTTCATATCAAAAAGGTTGCTGATCTAAATGGAAAAAATTTGGGGTTTTGGGGTTAAAATGTGCTTTGTGTTTTTCTCATAACCTGCATAATCACATAATATTGTAGAATAGTCTAACACAAGGTTCCTTTTCCTAAGGTTACTAAACAAAAGCCTGCAAACAAAACAAAAACATTCTTGAGAAAAAATAATCATGAGAATACAGGGTGAACAGCAACAGCACCTCTGCAGGAATAGTATATACATCTACAATATGCAACCTACTTTGCCTCCTCGTCTCTGGCTATGAGAAGGCGCATGTGATTGGTTGCGGAGGCCGCTCTCAGAATGTCCACAGCTCTGCAGAAGCACAGACACAAAGACAACACACTGTGTTCACATCATTGTTTGAGCATCACACTTTGTCATTTGAGGTTCTAGCAAAGTTGAGAGCAAGATTACTTGCGTACGTTTCACTTGAGACTCCTATTAGACTGTCCCCATTCACCTCCATGATCTGGTCTCCTGCCATCAGGTTTCCTGTCAAAGCAAGGTCAAACAGCAATGCTATGGTGTACAGTGGTGCTATCAGATAGCAGTGTTTCCCCTAGAAACATATTCAGGCCTGGAGGGATTTCGAAATGTACCCCGACCGCAACGGTGGGGGCCCTCGCTGGCGACGCTAAACTTTTAGCTAACCTGTTCACATATATGTTCGCAATGGCATCCCAAGTATCATCATACTATTATGGGATGTGATGCGAACAGTTGTATTATGGGATGTGCATTTCCCAGGCAACGACACACATTGACACGTTTTGGAACAGCGCCGCACGCTGGCACAATAGTCCTAATAGCAAAATGCTTATTGTTTTGAATGATTTGGCATCTTCTATTACTGTCAACACCAGTATTGTTGTATTGTAATAATATGTCATAAAGGTTTATTGAAATTTTGGGGAGAGCAGGAAGGAGATCTAAAAAATATATATATATTTATTTTCTGGCGGGCCCGCCAGGCCTGTAGTATGGTAGGGGAAACACTGCAGATAGGTCAAACAGCAATGCTATGGTGTACAGTGGTGCTATCAGTATACAACATGTATACAACATGTATACAACATGTATACAACATGCGTATCTCCCTGCTCTACAACATCCACCAAATCGGACACTTCCTCAGCAGGCACTGTGCCCAGCTGCCTCGTCGTCTTGGTTCCTTCCTCCTGGCACACTGCTCCACTAGCTCCTGCCAGCTCCTTCACAAAGATCTCCCCTGACACCAAACTCCTAGACTCAGCACACTGCCTGTAGACACCCATCCTCAATTCTAATCCCTGCTGATTGTATGACAGTTTGCAACAGTCCACACCCAAACACAGAGCAGCTAAACACGCAGATTATCAACGGAAAAACATGTCCAGCCTCCAGGAGGCAGTTACAAGGAGGCCACATGGGGATTTCTTCCTATGCTTTGACTTCTGCCACTTGGTGCTGTGAATCGTGGAGGTGTGTCAACACAGGTGGAAAACATGTCAGCAGTGGAAGGCAATACAAATCAAAATGATGAGAAGAAAACTACACATCTCACCTCCTCCTCTACTTGCTCATGTCTAGTTAAAAAGACATTTTCTGGCAGGCTATGGTAGGTTTACACTAGGGGGAGCTCTAGCTGTCATGTCAGCTGCTGCTACTCCTCAGGGGCCAGTTGCACCAAGTGGTCTTACGACTGGTCTTAAGCTAAGCCGGTCATAACTTTACGACCTAACAGCTACGCCGGTTGCCTTTTTCTCACTAAGACCGGTCATAAATATTACGCCTGGTCAGGAGGAGGCATAAGGTGCCTGTGCCTGTAAGAGATCTCCGTGGTAGTCTATCAGCGGAGACCTGCTGTGATTGAGTCCTCACCGTCCTCATCGTCGTAAAGTCGCCTTCGAAGCATGACATAACAAACTAGTTGTGTGGCTTAGCCTTCCCAAATGTTGAGGGTCGTTTTTTTAGAATTTAATACATGGAATTGGGAACGTTACATTCAATTTCAT
The DNA here is from genome assembly GCF_964638095.1 of Poromitra crassiceps. Classification (NCBI taxonomy): domain Eukaryota; kingdom Metazoa; phylum Chordata; class Actinopteri; order Beryciformes; family Melamphaidae; genus Poromitra; species Poromitra crassiceps. The sequence goes on along the minus strand of NC_139644.1, from coordinate 4,764,860 downwards.
TCAGACTGCCTGGCACTCAATCGCCGCCATTTTCCCCCGGAGCTTCCACAGGAGGAGGGAGGAGGGAGGGTGTAGTGACGCACATACAGTAGTGGCCATAGACTGTATATTAGAGCGTAATGGCACAGTGACAGCGCGAGGCACATTTTTGGGCAAATCATGGGGCATTCCCTGGCAATTCACATACGACCGACGTAGTTAAGACCAGACGTAAGCCCTGTTGGTGCAACAGGCGTAAATCCACTCTAAAGACCAGGCATAGTTAAGACCACTTGGTGCAACTGGCCCCAGAGCTTCTGCTGAAAATGTGATGTGTAAGTGTATGACCCTACTCTTTATAACATCCTGACGTGCTTTGTTTGATGTTTTGTATTGTGCTGCCCTACTGTAATTAGTACTAGGGATGGGCATTTCTAGCAAAAACACTATTCGAAATTCGCTGGCCAAATTCGAATTTAATTCGAAATTCGAAAATAAAAATAAAAATGTAAAAAAAATTAAAAATGTATTTTTTTTTTATTTTTTTTTTTGTGAGTGAAATGTTGCATTGTCTCCCCTGATTCTAAGTCTACGGCTTTATTAATTAATATAAAAAGCTTCTGCTGTGGATTTTTAGCTCAAACAAGCATTGCACCACTGAAGTAAAGAACATGTTACATGACATTGACATTTTCGAAAATAAAAAACAGTTTTGACAATCATGAGTGGTTCATTAAATATTTAGTAGGCTCAGGTCTGAGTGCCAAAGGGGTGCCAAAGTCACCCCTCTCCCTCTTCATGGGATTTCATCCGCCATTCATTTTTCCATAAACCTTGCTTAAAATGCTTATAAAAATTGTTTTACTTGCTCAAACCAAGCGATTTGACTATACTTAGAATCAGGGGAGACAATGCAACATTTCACTCAAAAAAAAAAAAAATCGAATTTCGAATTTCAATAAGAAAAGTCGACCTTGATAATAACAACGATTATTCGAAAATTCGAAATTCGATGCCCATCCCTAATTAGTACTAAACATCTCCATCCCAACAGTCACCTGACATACAGAGAGCGAAAGAAAAGAGAAGATATTCCAGGAACTGACCTGATCCGGCTCAACTGGCCGGGTTTGCTGTATAAGACTTCTGCCTGTTCATGTCTGACAGTGGGCTCATGTTTAGCTGCTGCTCTTATCCAGAATGACTTACAATTCCTCAATCAAGGAGTATCGGGGCCAGAGACAGGTAGAATGTGGTGTGTTAGAACAATGAGAGAGTGTGTGGAAACTGGAAAGGAGGACCAAATCACAATGTTGTTTAAGATAAGATGGCTGGAGCTCAGTGGGTCCATACAGAAGATGGGGCCACGGCCCACGACGCAGCTTGTTGATAGTCTATGCTAGTTTATATTTTCAGCTTGTTGGCCTGCCTCTCAATCGATAAACAGCCTGATTCATTGTTTCTGTTCACATGTTATAGGATCATAATACCAGTCAACCCCTAGACACGAGGGATTGAATATTGAGCATATGACTGGGCCGATCACGTCACACAGAGGGCCAAGGTTGCTTGTCATCAGTGTTGGGCAAGTTATTCAGGAAATGTAATTAGCTACTGGATTACTCCTTAAAAAAGTAATACAATTACTTTACTGATTACTTGGTATCAAAAGTAATTAGTTGCATTACTAGTTACTCTCGATTACGCATCCCCCTTCCGAAAACGTGACATACAACCTATTTAGCCAGGTCCTTTTAGAAGTGAATCCACTTTATTGGAACAATAATTAACCTACAGGAGGAGTCAACAATCAGCCAAACTGCTGACTTGTACTTATTTGCCTACCTAGGTCAAAACACTAAGAGTGTTCTGGCAATGCACTAGACTCACATACTGTAGCCACACCTATCTCCACACTTTGATCACTGTGTGCCAGCACTGGAGAAAGTCCTGCAGTTTTCACACATGCGCTTTATACCGGGAAATGACCAGAAAGCGGTGTAATGCCTTCATGTGTGAAAGTTGTTTTCCGGTATAAGCGCGTCCCCGTCATCGCGGACATTTCACCACTTCGGAGCTTGTCATAAGAGCGGTATGTCTGCTTCATGTGTGGGCGTGCCGATTTCTGGCCAGTCCTTCAGTCCTCCTCAGCAGCCCGACAGACACAGCGAAAATGGCAGCGGCTTGTTCTGAGAGTCTGAAGCCGCCCAACGCTTGTAGAGAAAGCAGATGCACAAAGCAAAATGTGGAAGTATTTTGTTTACGTTGCCAACAGCGAAGGCAAGCCCCTGGACACATCAAACGAAGCCAGTCTGTAAGAAGTGCTTCAACGCGACGCAGGTGAACGGATAAACATCGAACCAGCCAGGCTATTTCTCTCCGACAGGGATCCCAACTTCTTCAAAGATTTCAGTTCAAAGACTGGTTAGCGAATGTGAAGGATACAACATACATGCCCTCTTAAGTCAAACGAGTGTGATTTATTGTGTGACAAGAGAACTTATTTCACCATCGGAGTTTTACCCTGCAATGCACTGCGACTGCCCACTGCTCCTAGTTCTAGGAAGGTTCCTAGTAGAGGATGGGTCAAATGCAGGGGATGAATTTCCCCATGGGGATAAATAAAGGATAACTTAACTTACTTAACTTAACTTAACTTAACTTAACAACCCCACAAAGAGTGGATCAGTGGAAGTCGACTCTCAGGCACTGTGGTTAGAATAAAAAGGCCCTCTAGCTTTTTATCCAAAGGCCTTATTGCAGTAATGAGATGTGTCCTCTCTCGTCAAAAGCTGCCTGACTTAGTAATGAGATGTGTCCTCTCTCGTCAAAAGCTGCCTGACTTAGTAATGAGATGTGTCCTCTCTCGTCATTAATGAAAGCTGCCTGACTTAGTAATGAGATGTGTCCTCTCTCGTCATTAATGAAAGCTGCCTGACTTAGTAATGAGATGTGTCCTCTCTCGTCATTAATGAAAGCTGCCTGACTTAGTAATGAGATGTGTCCTCTCTCGTCATTAATGAAAGCTGCCTGACTTAGTAATGAGATGTGTCCTCTCTCGTCATTAATGAAAGCTGCCTGACTTAGTAATGAGATGTGTCCTCTCTCGTCATTAATGAAAGCTGCCTGACTTAGTAATGAGATGTGTCCTCTCTCGTCATTAATGAAAGCTGCCTGACTTAGTAATGAGATGTGTCCTCTCTCGTCATTAATGAAAGCTGCCTGACTTAGGAGGATCAGAGCATTTTAATTTAGCGCGGCTCCCATGACACATTTCAGTGGATATCAGAGGATTGGGGCAAAATCCTTGATGGGGAAGATTACGAGTGCAGATTACACAACCAACTACAGTTGTTGGAAGTTGGTGCAACAGGCACTGATGAGGGTAACGATAAGTGATAAAGCACTGATGAGGGTAACGATAAGTGATAAAGCACTGATGAGGGTAACGATAAAAGTGATAAAGCACTGATGAGGGTAATAATAAGTGATAAAGCACTGGTGAGGGTAGTGATAAGTGATAAAGCACTGGTGAGGGTCATGACAAGTGATAAAGCACTGGTGAGGGTCATGACAAGTGATAAAGCACTGGTGAGGGTAGTGATAAGTGATAAAGCACTGGTGAGGGTAATTATAAGTGATAAAGCACTGGTGAGGGTAATGATAAGTGATAAAGCACTGGTGAGAGTCATGATAAGTGATAAAGCACTGGTGAGGGTAATGATAAGTGATAAAGCACTGGTGAGAGTCATGATAAGTGATAAAGCACTGGTGAGGGTAATACGTGATAAAGCACTGGTGAGGGTCATAAGTGATACAGCACTGGTGAGGGTAATAAGTGATAAAGCACTGGTGAGGGTCATGATAAGTGATACAGCACTGGTGAGGGTAATAAGTGATAAAGCACTGGTGAGGGTAATACGTGATAAAGCACTGGTGAGGGTAATGATAAGTGATAAAGCACTGGTGAGGGTAATAAGTGATAAAGCACTGGTGAGGGTAATGATAAGTGATAAAGCACTGATGAGGGTAACGATAAGTGATAAAGCACTGGTGAGGGTAGTGATAAGTGATAAAGCACTGGTGAGGGTAATGATAAGTGATAAAGCACTGGTGAGGGTCATGACAAGTGATAAAGCACTGGTGAGGGTAATAAGTGATAAAGCACTGGTGAGGGTAGTGATAAGTGATAAAGCACTGGTGAGGGTAATTATAAGTGATAAAGCACTGGTGAGGGTAATGATAAGTGATAAAGCACTGGTGAGAGTCATAAGTGATAAAGCACTGGTGAGGGTAATGATAAGTGATAAAGCACTGGTGAGGGTCATGATAAGTGATAAAGCACTGGTGAGGGTAATAAGTGATAAAGCACTGGTGAGGGTCATGATAAGTGATACAGCACTGGTGAGGGTAATAAGTGATAAAGCACTGGTGAGGGTCATGATAAGTGATACAGCACTGGTGAGGGTAATAAGTGATAAAGCACTGGTGAGGGTCATTATAAGTGATAAAGCACTGGTGGTCATGATAACTGATAAAGCACTGGTGAGGGTAATACGTGATAAAGCACTGGTGAGGGTAATGATAAGTGATAAAGCACTGGTGAGGGTAGTGATAAAGCACTGGTGAGGGTAATGATAAGTGATAAAGCACTGGTGAGGGTAGTGATAAGTGATAAAACACTGGTGAGGGTCATGATAAGTGATAAAGCACTGGTGAGGGTCATGATAAGTGATACAGCACTGGTGAGGGTCATGATAAGTGATAAAGCACTGCTGAGGGTCATGATAAGTGATAAAGCACTGGTGAGGGTAATGATAAGTGATAAAGCACTGGTGAGGGTAATACGTGATAAAGCACTGGTGAGGGTAGTGATAAGTGATAAAGCACTGGTGAGGGTAGTGATAAGTGATAAAGCACTGGTGAGGGTAGTGATAAGTGATAAAGCACTGGTGAGGGTAATAAGTGATAAAGCACTGGTGAGGGTCATGATAAGTGATAAAGCACTGGTGAGGGTAATAAGTGATAAAGCACTGGTGAGGGTAGTGATAAGTGATAAAGCACTGGTGAGGGTAATAAGTGATAAAGCACTGGTGAGGGTAATAAGTGATAAAGCACTGGTGAGGGTCATGATAAGTGATAAAGCACTGGTGAGGGTAATACGTGATAAAGCACTGGTGAGGGTCATGATAAGTGATACAGCACTGGTGAGGGTAATACGTGATAAAGCACTGGTGAGGGTAGTGATAAGTGATACAGCACTGGTGAGGGTCATGATAAGTGATAAAGCACTGGTGAGGGTAATACGTGATAAAGCACTGGTGAGGGTAGTGATAAGTGATACAGCACTGGTGAGGGTAGTGATAAGTGATAAAGCACTGGTGAGGGTAATAAGTGATAAAGCACTGGTGAGGGTAATAAGTGATAAAGCACTGGTGAGGGTAATAAGTGATAAAGCACTGGTGAGGGTAATAAGTGATAAAGCACTGGTGAGGGTAATAAGTGATAAAGCACTGGTGAGGGTAATAAGTGATAAAGCACTGGTGAGGGTCATGATAAGTGATACAGCACTGGTGAGGGTAATAAGTGATAAAGCACTGGTGAGGGTAATAAGTGATAAAGCACTGGTGAGGGTCATGATAAGTGATAAAGCACTTGTGAGGGTAGTGATAAGTGATAAAGCACTGGTGAGGGTAATGATAAGTGATAAAGCACTGGTGAGGGTAATGATAAGTGATAAAGCACTGGTGAGGGTAATGATAAGTGATAAAGCACTTGTGAGGGTAGTGATAAGTGATAAAGCACTGGTGAGGGTAGTGATAAGTGATAAAGCACTGGTGAGGGTAATGATAAGTGATAAAGCACTGGTGAGGGTAATGATAAGTGATAAAGCACTTGTGAGGGTAGTGATAAGTGATAAAGCACTGGTGAGGGTAGTGATAAGTGATAAAGCACTTGTGAGGGTCATGATAAGTGATAAAGCACTGGTGAGGGTAGTGATAAGTGATAAAGCACTTGTGAGGGTCATGATAAGTGATAAAGCACTGGTGAGGGTAATGATAAGTGATACAGCACTGGTGAGGGTAATGATAAGTAAGACGTAAACAAAGATGCAGTATGACAAGAAAAAGTGCACTTGGAAAGTAATGACAGTACCATCAACTGAAGCAAGGCCACCAGGTAAAATGCGTTTAACGTAGACTCCAAACTCCTCTCCACTTATCTCCTTCACTCCACCAATCACTTTGATTCCTGTTGGAGAAAAATCACAAAACAATCATGACTTTTCAAAGGACTGAATTTGAAATCAATCAAACCTCAAAGGAATGTAAGAGATTTCCCATTGGAAACCATTACAAATCCCAAGCCATTGAGTGTAATGCAGGAGAGAGCTGGCCAGCAGCACAGCACAGTACATGTTCAGCAGCAGAGAGCTGGCCAGCAGCACAGTACAGTACATGTTCAGCAGCAGAGAGCTGGCTAACAGCACAGTACATGTTCAGCAGCAGAGAGCTGGCTAACAGCACAGCACATGTTCAGCAGCAGAGAGCTGGCTAACAGCACAGTACATGTTCAGCAGCAGAGAGCTGGCTAACAGCACAGTACATGTTCAGCAGCAGAGAGCTGGCTAACAGCACAGTACATGTTCAGCAGCAGAGAGCTGGCTAACAGCACAGTACATGTTCAGCAGCAGAGATCTGGCTAACAGCACAGCACATGTTCAGCAGCAGAGAGCTGGCTAACAGCACAGTACATGTTCAGCAGCAGAGAGCTGGCTAACAGCACATCACATGTTCAGCAGCAGAGAGCTGGCTAACAGCACAGCACATGTTCAGCAGCAGAGAGCTGGCTAACAGCACAGTACATGTTCAGCAGCAGAGAGCTGGCTAACAGCACAGTACATGTTCAGCAGCAGAGAGCTGGCCAGCAGCACAGCACAGTACATACATCAATAGTCATGACTTTGTACAGATGGCATTTAGAATATTGTGATCTCCAGGGAGCGAGGGGATGGTCATTATAAGGGCATATTGCTGACAGAGGAGGACTGGGAAGGTTATGTAACTAAGTTCTTAGCTACAGTATGGTGATTCACCATACTGTAGCTAAGGTGATATTCATTGATTTCAAGAGGCAGAAATATGCTCATTCATTTGGGTTACAGTAACTGTCCTCCATGTAGGGCTCAGCTCACTGCAGTCAACCCACCAGGAAGTGGATTTTCTTCAAAATGCAAAAGGGACTTATGCTGCATTCGTCTATGGTCGGAGGCGGGAAGTGGCAAGTTTTATTCGATTTTTGCTAGTAGCAAGTGGTAATGTGCGACCTCAGAGTTATAAACAAATGCAGCATGAGGCAGAGGGGGCTTTCTATCGATGGCGATTGAATAGAAAAGAAGACTTACCCAGACCATTCTCACAGTCTACAAACTCATGGGAATGAACGGCTCGGTCTACTCCATATGGACCCATCAGTGTCCTGGTTAAAGATGGAGGGATGAAAGAGGAGAGAAGGAGAAAATAAGTCAATCACAAACTTCACACTATAACCATCCTGCCTGTGTGGATGTCTCTCTGGATAGAACGGTCATTCCCATTCAAATCATCAACCATCCTGAACAGTCGGAGTGGCGGCCATTTTTATGTGAACTGTAGGGCTAGTTAGCTTCCATAGTCTCGCTTGCCAGACTATTTGCCTGCACCGGGAGAGAGTCTGGCTGGTCATACCTCCACTCTGGGCTAGCAGGGAAAAAAGGCTCTGTTATCTTTACAACCATCCACCAAAACTAGCAAGCAGGCCTGCTTTATTGCACAATCCAAATCTTTGTCAAAACTTGCCATCTTCAGCGTGTAGCAACGAGCTAGTGTTGTTGTTGTTTCACAGCGGTGGAGGCATTTGAGATCGACAGATTCGACACGCAGAGCGCGGAAAGCAAATCCATAAATGGTCGGAGCCGGTCGGTCTGAGCTGGTCGGAGCCAATGGCAGAGCTTGCAGGGAGCGGAGAGGGATTTTCTTCCGCTGCCGACTGAAATGGTCAGCACCAATGGCAGAGCTTAGACCTGCAGCCTGCTTCCAGGCAGTCACACTAGCACACACACTAGGGGGGGCACGGTGGCTCAGTGGTAGAGCTGTCGCCTCGCAGTCAGAAGGTCCTGAGTTCGATTCTCGCCTGGGACACTGTGGGCGCTGTGGTTGTGTTCCCTCCATATCTTCAGTGCCTACTGCCCAGGTGGGGTATCTCGTCGTAAGGGCCTTTCTGTCTGTGTGGAGTTTGCATGTTCTCCCCGTGCTCCCCCAGGGGGGGTTCCTCCGTATATAACCCCCCCCCCCCCCCCCCCCATTAAAAACATGCAGAAGATCAGATCGTCATCGTCATCCGACCAGTGACGACAACATCCGAAGTCGGTCCCCGGGCGCTGTACGAGAAAGCGACCACTGCTCCTGGCCTGCCCCCCGGAGGAAAGGACAAAGCCAGGATGGGTTAAATGCAGAGGACAAATTTCACCGGCCACCGTCAGCATTAGGGCTGTGAATCGTCACTGGCCTCACGATTCGATTCGATTACGATTCATCTGTCAACGATTCGATTCGATTCGATTAAACGATGCATCACGATGCATCGCGATGCATCTTAAATCGATGCATCACTTTTTCCGCAATACATGATTTATTTTTTCTCACTTTCTTTTTTCTCACTGTGTGGCTACTTTTAAAATAAAAGTGCATTTGGAGACTTCCGGTGGAGCCATGCCTGATGCGGTCGCATAGTTAAGTGCTCTGTCTCAATCGGTATCAAATTCACCCCCAAACTTGAAAAATTCAATAAACAAACTACTTCGAGTAAGAAATGAGTGGAAGGGGAAGGAATAGAAAAGAAAAGAAACCCAAAAACAAGGTAACTGAAGCTTGTACGTCGAAAAATAGCGAAATGGCCACTTCTGAGAATGGCGTGGGCGTGCTAGCCGAAAAACAGGGAGAAGGCCCTCTCAGCACCGGAGGTGAGCTGCTCAACGAAATGCTGTCTATCTCCAAAGAACTCCGAGAATTCAAGAAAGATATGTACTCGGCCTTCTCCGAACTTAAGGGGGAAATAAAGAAAGACCTGAAAGAGGAGATAACAACGCTGAAAGTCGAACTCTATCAGAAGCTAACGGAGGTCGGGGAAATACTCAACACCCAGGGCCAGGCTATTTCCGCGGCGGAGGAGCGGATTGCGGTGATGGAAGAGAGCGGGTCAGTAACCAAAGAAGCTATGATATCGCTGCTCAAAGAACAACGCAGGCTACGGGAAAAGGTGACGGACCTGGAAAGTAGGTCGAGACGAAATAATATCCGGATATACGGGATACGGGAAGAGGCCGAGGGTGACTCGGTGATTACTTTCGTGGAGAACTTGCTGAATACGGAGCTCACATTACCCGAAGGTATGTCTCTTCAAATCCAACGCGCACACCGAGCGCTGGCGAGAAAACCAGGACCCGATGTCAATCCTAGATCCATCGTTGTAAACTTCCTGCAGTTTGAAGTTAAGGAATCAATCCTGAAGCTGGCTTGGAAGAAGAAAATCCAAATCAACAACAAACAGATTTACTTTGACCACGACTACGCCTACGAAGTGATGGAGAAGCGCCGTGCCTACGGGGGAATCAAAAAAGCTCTCAAGGAAAGAGGGATCCGATTCCAAACACCGTTCACGAGGATCCGAATCCACTGGAGCACCGGGCCGAAGACCTACGAGGACGCGCAGGATGCCACACGTGAGATGAATGAGAGGGGATTCCACCTGGTCGCTCCGAGGGGGGACACGAGCTCTTCCATGGAGGATCGTATACAGAAGGCGTTTCCATGGCAACGGAGGGAAGAGAGGATCAGAGGGGGCCGAATGGAGACGAGAGTGAAGGAAAAGTTACAGCCGTTCAGGAGGGCAGAGTCGCAGGAGTAAAAGGAGAATGGGAAGAACACAAAAGAACTGTACGTAAACGAGGGAAGTAAATTAGAGGACATTTCCTATTCTATTTTATTTTACATTTTATTTTAATTAAAGGAAGATCTGCTTTAGTTACCTACTGACTATAAATAAGTATAATAATTTAGGAAACTATTATCTTGGATTACCGATTGACCAGACAAGCATGTTTCATCTATGTTGGACTTATCTAGAGGTCATGGAATGTACAAGCATTCCTCCACTAGGGGGGGCCCCCACCATTTGGGGGGGGGTTTTCCCTCCACCCACCAACAGGGACTATAGAGGGACCATAGTCCCCCTGCTCAGGGAAGTTTCTGTTATTTCTTATTGTTTTTTGTTACTCAAAGGGGAGATCTGGTTTTGTTTTTCATATACGATTCCTACAAGTAGGAAGGACATTCTCATACATAGCAACGCACCCAATTCCAAAACGATGAATGTACGCACCACATGGTTTATGTGATTTCGCTAAATGTAAATGGGCTTCGTAACCCAGTTAAACAAAAAAGAACCTTGGCAAAACTGAAGAGAGAGAATATTGATATCGCCCTGATTCAGGAGACACACATGTCAGGGGTAGAATATGAAAAGCTCAGAAGACAAGGATTTAAGTATGTGTTCCACGCTTCAAATGGGAATAGGCACACAAGAGGGGTAGCAATATTGATTTCGGGTAGAATAATGTATGAACACATAACAACTATAAAGGACAAAGAAGGAAGATTCATATTGATAAAGGGTAAAATTGAGGGTCATTTGTTTACTATCTATAATGTGTATGTTCCACCTGGCTCAGAGTCAGATTTCTATGTACAAATATTGGATAAGATTGCGGCAGAAGCACAGGGAACTTTTTTTGTGGAGGTGACTTCAATATTACTCTGAATCCTCATATTGATTCATCAGGACTGAGATCAGGCCAATCCAAAAAAACTACAAGGAAAATAAACTCAATAATATCTGAGCTGGGGCTGATCGACGTTTGGAGGCAACGTAACGCATCAGTTAAGGATTATACCTTTTTTTCATCTCCTCACTCAACATATTCGAGAATCGATTATTTCCTAATGTTTGGGTCAGATAGCAGTAAGGTGCAAGATTGCCATATTGGAACGATGGATCTTTCGGATCACTGCCCAGTGTATTTGTCCCTAACAGCAGCTTCTGAGAGGAAGTTTACATACTGGAGATTTAACTCCAACATATTGAATGAACAGAATATTGAAAGGTTTACGAAGGAGATATCAGACTACATAGAATTTAATGACAATGGAGAGGTGAGTCCGCCAGTGCTTTGGGACGCCTGTAAGGCGGTAATGAGGGGAAAGGTGATTGCAGTAACATCATTTATTAAGAAGGCGAGAGCCGAAAAACTTAACACTCTGCAGGGGGAATTGAAAGTATTGGAATTTGAGCATAAGACAACAATTGACCCTAAGATTAAAATAGAGATAAAAAAGATAAAAAATAAAATTGAAGAAATATGTACACAGGAAATTCAAAAAAAGATGTTATACACTAAACAGAAATACTATGAAGGTGGTAGCAAATATTCAAAACTGTTGGCCTACAAACTTAGAAAACAACAGGCAGATAGCATGATATACAAGATAAAGGATCCAAGAACTAATGTTCTTCATTATCAGATGAGGGAAATTAAAAACTGTTTTAAAGAATATTATGAGAAGCTATATACACAACCCCAGGTTGATAATGATCAGAAAATGGAGTCTATGCTCGAATCTCTAAATTTGCCAACCCTTACAGAAGCCCAAAATGTGTCACTGATCCAACAGATATCACAAGAAGAAATATATTCAGCTATAGCTAGATTGAAGGCAGGCAAGTCCCCTGGCACTGACGGATTCACTACAGAGTGGTACAAGGGCCTGAAGGGGGCCCTGACACCTATTCTGTTGAAAACATTTAATTGGGTCCTGAAAGAAGGGGAAACTCTGGATTCATGGAAGGAGGCAATTATCTCGGTTATACCTAAAGGAGGGAAAGACAAATCGGAATGTGCGAATTATAGGCCAATTAGTGTACTGAACCTTGATTATAAACTGTTTACGTCAATTATTGCCAAGAGGCTGGAAAAAATTCTACCAGAAATAATCAACTTAGATCAAACTGGGTTTATTATGTCACGTCAGACTCACGATAGTATCAGGAGGTCCCTGCAGGTTATTAGACATATAGATCTAAATAAAATACAAGCTATGCTTATAAGTTTAGACGCTGAAAAAGCTTTTGACTCGGTTAGGTGGAAATTCTTATTTAAAGTTATGGAAAGGTTCGGTTTTGATCAGGTCATTATTAAGACATTAGAAGCCTTGTATGACAAGCCATCAGCCAGATTAAAGATCAATGGTGAGCTAACTGACTCTTTTTTGCTTGAGAGGTCTACGAGACAGGGCTGTCCGGTCAGTCCTTTGTTATTCGCAATTTTTGTCGAACCATTGGCACAATGGATTAGACAGAATAACTCGATTAGGGGAATAGAAATGGCTGCCGGGGAACAAAAGCTAGCATTATTTGCAGACGATATTCTCGTGTACCTCTCAAGCCCAACAGACTCTCTCCCAGCCTTGATGGCGGTGCTTAAAGAATATGGGTCATACTCAGGCTATAAAGTCAATGAACGAAAAACTCAGATCCTGAATATAAATTATAATCCTCCTCATAGTCTTCGATCCAAATACCAAATGTGCTGGGATAAGTCATCAATTAAATATCTGGGGATTAACCTGTCCACAGATTTGTCCAAATTGGAAGAAATTAATTATGGCCCACTTAGAAAGGAAATTTTGACAGACATAAGTAGGTGGAATTTAATCCCGTATTTAAATATAGGCTCAAGGATTGACTCAGTTAAAATGAATATCCTCCCAAGATTCTTATATTTTTTTCAATCGATTCCCATTGAAAAAACTGAACAATACTTTATTGATTTAGACAAAATTATATCACGATTTATTTGGGCAGGGAAGAAGCCGAGGATTAGATATAAAACAATGCAACTAGCAAAAGAGAATGGGGGTTTAGGCCTTCCATGCATGAGGGACTATTATAGAGCGGCCCAGATCCGGCCACTAGTGGGCTGGTGTACTCCAAGTTATAACTCCCGGTGGAAAGAGATTGAAGGCTCAATGAGTGAGAGAATTCCAGTTAATACGTTGATAGGGGACCCCTCATCGACTGATTTCCTGTCGGATCCCAATAATCCTTTGGTAATTAGCTCTCTTAAAACATGGAAGGAAATAATTAGAAAACATCATTTGAAAGATAGGGCGACAATATTCAAGTGGTTTGCATACGATTCGAATTTTATTCCCAGTAGATATGACTCAACGTTTAGAAATTGGGCTCCTAGTGGCCTTACAGCACATTGTACTCTCTTGAACCAAGGTAGAGTGTATAGCTTCCAGGACCTCAAAGTAAAATTTAATTTGCAGGATCAGGATCACTTTAGATATATACAAATCAGGAACTTTATAGATAAGACATTCCCGAAAAATGATCGAGCAATGGGAATGGAAATCCTTGGTATCTTCCAGAATGCATACGATGATGGTAGTTACAGGAAGATGGTATCTAGGTTGTATATGGCTCTTCAAAGTCTAAAAGGTGACCATACTATGAATATTAAGGAAAGATGGGAAGCAGAGGGAAACTCCACGATATCTCCAGAAGATTGGACCAGAATATGTGGTCAGCAATGGAAAATGACGAGTTCACCATCATGGAGGGAATTTAGTTGGAAAAATGTGATTAGATACTTCTGTACTCCAGCGCAAAAATCTAAATTCTCTCACCAATCTGAATGTTGGAGGTCATGTGGAAATACAATGGCAAACCATTTCCATATCTTTTGGAGTTGTCCCTCTGTGGTTCCATTTTGGAAGAAAGTACATGAGGTCCTGGAGGCGGTTTTTAGGATGGAAATTCTTTTTGATTTTAAAATACTGTACTTGGGAGATATAGAAGAGTTGCATTGTGTGAAACGAGATGAATATATGTTGAGAGTGATGTTAGTGGCTAGCAAAAAGGCTGTGACTAGAAAATGGCTAAAGCAAGAGGTACCAACTGTGAATGAATGGATAGATCTAATCCACTCGATATATGTAATGGAGAGAGTAACATTTAGACTAAGAGCTCAAGTTGATTCCTTTGAAAACAAATGGTCGAAGTGGCTTGCCTATGTATCGGATATAAGACCTGACTTTGTATAGCTGAGAAGAAACAAGGTGGTGTGTGTAAATGGGTACCGTAAATGCTTATAATTGAAAATTGTATGTGGGTGCGAATGAATGAATGAATGATTATGTGAATGTAGATGAGTACAAGAAACATCCTCCCCTGTCTTTTTGTTCGTTTAGTTTATTTATGTTTTGTGCTGTTGTCTGTACAGTATTGTTTTGTTTTGTCATTGAGAAAAATAACAATAAAAAGTAAATGACAAGTAAGTGCATTTGGAATTGCATTGTATTATGATCCATAATTAAAATAAACAACTGCATGTACTTACATTCTATTTTATTTGATAAAAAAAAAAAATAATAATAATAATAATAATAATAATTAAATAATCGATTTTTGATATTTGTTAATCGATGCAAAATCGTGCACGTCCGCATCGCGATGCATCTTATAATCGATTATTTTTGACACCCCTAGTCAGCATGTGTGTGTTTGTGGCCCTCCGTGCATGTGTTGATGTGTAATCGTGTGACAATAAAGACGGGCTTGTCCGTCTGAAATCGTGTTTTTTTTTTTTTTTTTTTTTATCGTAGCTGGACCTTCTAACATGCTGATGTTGACTGGAGGAGCTAGAGAGAGAAGTAGGCTACACTACAGTCTGTCTGGACCTTCTAACATGCTGATGTTGACTGGAGGAGCTAGAGAGAGAAGTAGGCTACACTACAGTCTGTCTGGACCTTCTAACATGCTGATGTTGACTGGAGGAGCTAGAGAGAGAAGTAGGCTACACTACAGTCTGTCTGGACCTTCTAACATGCTGATGTTGACTGTAGGAGCTAGAGAGAGAAGTAGGCTACACTACAGTCTGTCTGGACCTTCTAACATGCTGATGTTGACTGTAGGAGCTAGAGAGAGAAGTAGACTACACTACAGTCTGTCTGGACCTTCTAACATGCTGATGTTGACTGGAGGAGCTAGAGAGAGAAGTAGACTACACTACAGTCTGTCTGGACCTTCTAACATGCTGATGTTGACTGGAGGAGCTAGAGAGAGAAGTAGGCTACACTACAGTCTGTCTGGACCTTCTAACATGCTGATGTTGACTGGAGGAGCTAGAGAGAGAAGTAGGCTACACTACAGTCTGTCTGGACCTTCTAACATGCTGATGTTGACTGGAGGAGCTAGAGAGAGAAGTAGGCTACACTACAGTCTGTCTGGACCTTCTAACATGCTGATGTTGACTGGAGGAGCTAGAGAGAGAAGTAGGCTACACTACAGTCTGTCTGGACCTTCTAACATGCTGATGTTGACTGGAGGAGCTAAAGAGAGAAGTAGGCTACACTACAGTCTGTCTGGACCTTCTAACATGCTGATGTTGACTGGAGGAGCTAGAGAGAGAAGTAGGCTACACTACAGTCTGTCTGGACCTTCTAACATGCTGATGTTGACTGTAGGAGCTAGAGAGAGAAGTAGGCTACACTACAGTCTGTCTGGACCTTCTAACATGCTGATGTTGACTGGAGGAGCTAGAGAGAGAAGTAGACTACACTACAGTCTGTCTGGACCTTCTAACATGCTGATGTTGACTGGAGGAGCTAAAGAGAGAAGAAGGCTACACTACAGTCTGTCTGGACCTTCTAACATGCTGATGTTGACTGTAGGAGCTAGAGAGAGAAGTAGGCTACACTACAGTCTGTCTGGACCTTCTAACATGCTGATGTTGACTGGAGGAGCTAGAGAGAGAAGTAGGCTACACTACAGTCTGTCTGGACCTTCTAACATGCTGATGTTGACTGTAGGAGCTAGAGAGAGAAGTAGGCTACACTACAGTCTGTCTGGACCTTCTAACATGCTGATGTTGACTGTAGGAGCTAGAGAGAGAAGTAGACTACACTACAGTCTGTCTGGACCTTCTAACATGCTGATGTTGACTGGAGGAGCTAGAGAGAGAAGTAGACTACACTACAGTCTGTCTGGACCTTCTAACATGCTGATGTTGACTGGAGGAGCTAGAGAGAGAAGTAGGCTACACTACAGTCTGTCTGGACCTTCTAACATGCTGATGTTGACTGGAGGAGCTAGAGAGAGAAGTAGGCTACACTACAGTCTGTCTGGACCTTCTAACATGCTGATGTTGACTGTAGGAGCTAGAGAGAGAAGTAGGCTACACTACAGTCTGTCTGGACCTTCTAACATGCTGATGTTGACTGGAGGAGCTAGAGAGAGAAGTAGGCTACACTACAGTCTGTCTGGACCTTCTAACATGCTGATGTTGACTGTAGGAGCTAGAGAGAGAAGTAGGCTACACTACAGTCTGTCTGGACCTTCTAACATGCTGATGTTGACTGGAGGAGCTAGAGAGAGAAGTAGGCTACACTACAGTCTGTCTGGACCTTCTAACATGCTGATGTTGACTGGAGGAGCTAGAGAGAGAAGTAGGCTACACTACAGTCTGTCTGGACCTTCTAACATGCTGATGTTGACTGGAGGAGCTAAAGAGAGAAGTAGGCTACACTACAGTCTGTCTGGACCTTCTAACATGCTGATGTTGACTGTAGGAGCTAGAGAGAGAAGTAGACTACACTACAGTCTGTCTGGACCTTCTAACATGCTGATGTTGACTGGAGGAGCTAGAGAGAGAAGTAGGCTACACTACAGTCTGTCTGGACCTTCTAACATGCTGATGTTGACTGGAGGAGCTAGAGAGAGAAGTAGACTACACTACAGTCTGTCTGGACCTTCTAACATGCTGATGTTGACTGGAGGAGCTAGAGAGAGAAGTAGGCTACACTACAGTCTGTCTGGACCTTCTAACATGCTGATGTTGACTGGAGGAGCTAAAGAGAGAAGTAGGCTACACTACAGTCTGTCTGGACCTTCTAACATGCTGATGTTGACTGGAGGAGCTAAAGAGAGAAGTAGGCTACACTACAGTCTGTCTGGACCTTCTAACATGCTGATGTTGACTGGAGGAGCTAGAGAGAGAAGTAGGCTACACTACAGTCTGTCTGGACCTTCTAACATGCTGATGTTGACTGGAGGAGCTAGAGAGAGAAGTAGGCTACACTACAGTCTGTCTGGACCTTCTAACATGCTGATGTTGACTGGAGGAGCTAGAGAGAGAAGTAGGCTACACTACAGTCTGTCTGGACCTTCTAACATGCTGATGTTGACTGGAGGAGCTAGAGAGAGAAGTAGACTACACTACAGTCTGTCTGGACCTTCTAACATGCTGATGTTGACTGGAGGAGCTAGAGAGAGAAGTAGGCTACACTACAGTCTGTCTGGACCTTCTAACATGCTGATGTTGACTGGAGGAGCTAAAGAGAGAAGTAGGCTACACTACAGTCTGTCTGGACCTTCTAACATGCTGATGTTGACTGGAGGAGCTAAAGAGAGAAGTAGGCTACACTACAGTCTGTCTGGACCTTCTAACATGCTGATGTTGACTGGAGGAGCTAGAGAGAGAAGTAGGCTACACTACAGTCTGTCTGGACCTTCTAACATGCTGATGTTGACTGGAGGAGCTAGAGAGAGAAGAAGGCTACACTAGTCTTTGATCATGTTATGTCCATCACTAACGTCAGCTTTCAGTGTTTTCTAAGGACTCATGCAACAGACAGTGTGACACACTTTACGCTCTTAATGACCTGACTTGTGTTGTCACCATAGCAACTAACCCATAAAATATCATAATTTCCATTTTATGCTGTAGGCCTATGAAGCCAAATTACCATGACAAACGGTGGAAGTGGTACTGCGCTCACTTTACCGCACCATCGTGACTAAAAGAGAGCTGAGTCTGAAGGCAAAGCTCTCGATCTACCGGCCAATATTCATCCCAACTCTCATCTACTGTATGGTCATGATGAAAAGACCAGATCGTGGATACAAGCAGCTGAAAAGGGTTTCCTCAGGACAGGAGAGTGACTGACATCATGAGAGAGCCACTGCTCCTTCACATGAGGCCGTTAAAGTGGCTGTTGAGCCAGTTGAGGTGATGCCATTTTTGGCCATATATACGAGGGGATCAGCTGAGCAGCATTTTGGTAAACAAACCACGTCACTGGGTGGCAACGGCAATGGAACCCTATGGAGCCTGAGTTTGAGCATCTGACTCTAGCCCCTGACCCTGTTTACATTTTAAAAACTGCGACAGTTCACACAACTTTAACACGGCATGCATATATTATACATCAAACTCTTGAGCTACTTCTGCTCTCACTTAGAATGTCAAAATATAAGCAATGTGATGTATACTTTTTGAGATATGAAGGTTTGTTTGGCACAACTCATACTAGTTAACTGCGGCGGGGTTACGCATTTTTGGGTGGCAGTGACGTCACGCTGATCCGTCCTATTCTTTGGAAGCTAAGTGGTGCTACAATAATTCATTCACTGAGTTTATCCATGTTAAGTTATAGTTCAGGGTTTTGAATAGGCTATACTTGTACGTTTTCATCTTTTTTGAAAAATATTCAAAAGGCGCCACCATTACGCACGGCGCATGAACAGGTAGGTCGACAGATGGATGGATGGATGGAGGAGCACAGGTGTGCTCTGTACTGTGCCATGGACGCCACAACAACACGCTTTCACAGTTAAAACTATTGTGGTAAAATACAGCTAAAAACGCACCACTGCATTTTCCCCACTTTATGAATTTCGACTCGGATTTTCTACCAATAGAAGTCATCCTGGCGGTTGCTGACTTTCACCACATTGACTACAAGGACTCGCCGCTGAAGGATGCGCACGGCTTTTTCTATTCCCACATAACCTTCCCATCACAATGCTAGCGCACCACACGCTCCAGCACGGCCCGAGCAAGACGCGCTAATAACTGCAGTCTGCAGGATACCAGCAGGCGCACGGCATGACATCTGTATTTCACCGCAACAAAGCGCGTGTCCCGTTGGATGTGTAGGTACCTGCTGATGATGACGGCTCCTTTATACAGGACAGAAAAGGTTGGCATGGTGACACGGAGGACGAGGACGCGTCAGGTCGGACTGGAGCTCCCTCAAGCCTTCATCCTTCACATGGCCACATGGTGCTCTGTCTGCAGCCTCTCTGTTCACCAGACACGTCCACAACCTTCACCCGCAGATTACACCGCTTACATCACTCAAGAGAAGTCATCCAAATCAAACAAATAGATCAATAAATGGCGCGGTGGGTAATGTGGGGGCCTTAAAAATATCCCGGGGACTCGCCGCGTGGAGGCTTGACTCTCACACGTTTTTCAGAGAGACAGAGAGAGAGAGGGAGAGAGCGATCTAGTCGGCTTATGTACGGCTTATGTATAGGAATAGGCTACTGAGGAGTTAAGAGTAGGGCAGGCTATGCTATGCATTTGTTGAAACCAGAGCTGAAATGTGAACATTTTAGTGAGTTTTCTTTCTTCCCAAATTCACACATGTGCAGGAGATAGCTCGGTTAAATGATGGGGGGGAAACGTCCAACTTTGCCAGTTGGCGAGTTTGGAATGAGGTTCTGGGTCTTTTTTAAATAATGTAGGCCTATAGGACGAATCAGCGTGACGTCACTGCCACCCAAAAATACGTAACCCCGCGGCAGTTAACTAGTATGAGTTGTGCCAAACAAACGTTAATATCTCAAAAACTATACATCACATCACATCGCTTATATTTTGACATTCTGAGTGAGAGCAGAATTAGCTCAAGAGTTTGATGTATAATATATGCATGTCATGTTAAAGTTGTGTGAACTGTCGCAGTATTTAAAATGTAAACACAGTCAGCCGGCTAGAGTCAGTTGGTATATGTAGCCTAGCCTACTATTGTAGCATTTTATTTCTTGTAATTGTGTAGTGCTGAGTGTCAAAACTTATAGCCTTGCACTTTGCAATGGTCACTTTAAACCACACTGGCACTTTAAACTGCTACTTTGTACTCATATTGTGTTTAACTGTGTCTGCACTTTATGTCTTCTATGTTTTGCTGCAACCCAAAGTGCCCTTCAAACTTGAACTTGAACAGACGCTCAAACTCAGGCTCCATAGGGTTCCATTGCCGTTGCCACCCAGTGACGCGGTTTGTTGACCAAAATGCTGCTCGGCTGATCCCTCGTATAACGTTACACTTCTTCAGGTCAAAGGTCTGAGTGGACACAGCTCATGTTCTCAACAGCACAGGTCCATCTAAAGCTTCACACAGTAGATTCCTTTCATCCTAATTAGGAGCAGCAACAACCTGGCTAATTGGCACTGAATGAGAAGCTATGGGAACGAGGAGACATACAGTACAGTGCTCACTACAGAAGAACAAATATACACACACACACACACACACACACACACACACACACACACACACTATGTATGTCTGTCTGTCTGTCTGTCTGTCTCTTTCTCTCTCTACAAATCCTCCACTCACACATTAACATGTTGACTACTACTGAAATTATCACTTTCTGCAAATTCAATATCATATTTCTCACAAGTGCACACTCTCTCTCTCTCTCTCTCTCTCTCTCTCTCTCTCTCGGCCCAGATCTATTCTCTTCTTCTATTTGGCAGCCATGGCAACATCCATTTGCACCAGAACTGTAATCAGTAAATCGGCACAGTGGGTTGTTATCAGATTATGGGATTATCCAATCCACACAGAGGCCTGGGCCAACTCTCTCACACACACACACACACACACACACACACACACACACACACACACACACACACACACACACACACACACACACACACACACACACACACACACACACACACCACTCTTGTTGATAGAGTTCTAATCCTTTTGTGTGGGCATATGGGTGATCTCTGAACGGTTTCTAATTACACGGCTGCCCTCTATAGTTGAGGAAGACAAGGTGCAAGTACAGCAAGCATCAAGACACATTGTAATTCCCTGGTTGTCCCCCAGGGCTCTTTGACGAGGGTCCGGCGGGACCCCAGCAAAATGAGGAAGAGTTTAATTTCACTGTAATTTAATTTAATTTTAGAGGATAAAAAGTTGTATTCAACTTTTCAAAACTCAAGGTGAGTAGGCCTAATTGTCCTCCCAGATTAAGTTTGAGAGACTGAAAAGTTTAATTAGAAAAATTGAAAATCGCCCCAGGCTTGATACATCAAGGCAATCTCCAAAACAATTGTGAAATAGCAAGGTTGGTCTACAGCAAATGTTGTAGTTTGACAATAACGCCTTGAAAATGGTAAAATCTCAAGGTCAATTTGAAAACAAATGTCAGACAGTAGCGTAACTCGGCTACGTCGTGTTGAGCCTAAGGCAGCGTGTAACAAAGTCCACAGAGAAGTGAATTAACCCCGAAGCTTGCATTTCGGATTGTTCCGTTTGATTGGCCGGTCATAGAAACATGGTTGGTTCAGGGAATTTACAGCAATATGGAGATTATAGACTATAAGCTGCTATCAATTGTTTTTCAATAAACACAGATCTAATATTTGACTGGGATTTATTCCAATTGTCTGGGAAACTGAAATCATGCCGGACACGTGGTCCGGCACCGTTCTTGTCTAACGGAAACGCTGCCTGTGACTTGACAAGCGTCATTGCTGGCGACGCCATCAGCTGGCTGGACTCGAGATGACAGGGGCCAGTTTACACCACTGCAACTTTTCCCTGCAACATTCTAAAACGGACACAACAGACTTCCGGGTGCAACTGCCATGTTCATTTTAAACTGCAGGTCAGGGTGAAACCATGCCCTCTTTGAACTCTAACTGCTCCTTCATACTTTAAGCTAGACACTCCATTTAAACTAACAAGGCACCACTTTTAGGACTCTATCACCTTAATTCAGCTTTAATTTATCTTTTATACTTTTTGAGAAATCACAGTTTAAGTTTTATGCTCTTTCCAGGCTTTATAATGGGATCCTATGGAGCCAGCCTTGAGTGTGTCTCACTCTAGCAGGCTGTACTTCTTACTAAATCCACACAATTTAAAACTGCAACAGTTCACACAACTTTAACACTACATACCTACATACACACACACACACACACACACACACACATATATACGGTATATATATATATATATTTATTTATTTATTTATTTATATATTGTGTAGTGTCACTTTAAGGGAGTCTCTCACACCAGAACTGGGGGTCAGGGGGGAGGAGATATATATGCCGGAAGCTGGCAGTGTTTTGTTGTTGTTGTAAAATAAAGTTGGAAGTAAGCTCAAGCAAGACTCGCACTCACGTTTGTTCATCTCCTTTGCATCAACTTCCACAATATATATATATATATATATATATATATATACCGTAAATTCCGGACTATAAGCCGCGGCTTTCCCCCCGTTTTTTGGCCTTTTTTGGCCCCTGCGGCTTATATAACGGTGCGGCTTATCTATGGATTTTTTCCGGAAAAAAAAACAAAAAACGGAATTCTCTCTTTTTTAGCACTCTTTCTAACTATAAATCCACTTCTGTTTTAATTTCCTCTCTTGCCCTCTTTTCACCACACTGTATGACACTGTATGACACTGTGTGCACTGTAAAAAAAAACACAGGTGGTGTTGTGTTATGTTGTTTTGTTGAAATGTTAATAAATGGGAGCTTCCTCAAACAGCCATCTCTTTCCCGACAATCCCCTCTGTGCATGAAACCTTACATATGGTAATTAAACATTAAAACACAATTAAAAAAAAAAAAAAAAAATACCATTAAAACACCCGCGGCTTATAGTCCGGTGCGGCTTACAGTATATATGTAAAAAAACAGTCAACTTTGCAGGTGCGGCTTATACTCCGGTGCGGCTTATAGTGCGGAATTTACGGTATATACCGTAATTCTTCCAATAAGCGCCTGTACTTTAATTGCCGCCGGGTCTTCCCTTTACCGCCGGGTCCAAATTGATTTAGCATAATAAGCGCCTGACTCATTTTCCCGCCGGGGCGTTTTTTAGAATAAATACGGTATTTTGCACTGTATGTTTTTGTGTTGACTAAATTCAGTCACTTACAGTAATGACGTTGTTTTGGAGGAAGTCAGGCGGACGTTTCATCCTGTCAGACAGTTTTATATTTTATTTATACATGCCGTAACCAACATGTTTCAAGTATGCATACCGCATTGTTTAATGCTACGGATTCCTGTAGGCAACGTGCTGAGACGCTGTCTAACCAGGAGCAGTGGGCAACTTACGCTAACGTAGCTCAGTTGTGCCTTGTAAAAGTGCATTTCTCTCAGTGGAACAGCGATCATAAATGCCTCGGCTAAATAAATGTCCCAGCGCTTTAAACAAAGGGGGTACAACCAAAAACTTATCGATCAAGCGGTTGAAAAAGCCAGTAGACGAGACAGGGGAGAATTACTGCACCCTGTCCCTAGACAGACTGAAAGTAGAGTCACTTTTGTGTCTGAGTATTCAACTGCTTCTAGACAAATCAAACGCATCATAAGTAAACATTGGCGTATTTTAGAATGTGACCCTAGTTTAAATCAATTGTCATCCTCTAGACCTCAGTTTTGTTTTAAAAGAGGCAGAAACGTAAGAGATGATGTTATTAATTCTATGTATAAAGAACCTACTCCAACTAATTGGCTTTCTCAACAAGTATATGGTAACTACTAGGGCTGTGCCGATTCACTTATCTCCCGATTCGATACTATCACGATACTTTGGTGCCGATTCGATATATATTGCGATTCACGATTATTGCGATTCTACGATTATTGCGATTCGATATTACGATTTATTGCGATTTTTGTTTATTTTTTTCTTTTATTTTTTCAGTTTGTTTGCTTTTTTACACTAGATTAGAACATGGGAAAAGTTGAATCATACACTAGAGACTGTATATTATATATCATGAGTAGGGCTGGGCGATATAGTTAAAAACAGGGGCGGACTGGGATCATAATTCAGGCCGGGCATTAGATACCAAGCAGGCCAGGCCGATATGGGCCAACGCGCGTGAAATTTGGGCCGTTTGAAGCCAGATTTGGGTCCAATTTTACAATGAGATGCACCCACTTTAACCCTGAAGTGTAATTATTACTTCAGACTAACTAATAAAGTAATAAAACCACTAGTAAACCAGTAGGCGGCGCCTGGCCTGCTGTTCAGTGAGTGGCCTGACTGCAAGCACCCAAAAAAAAAAAAAAAAAAAAAATTTTTTTTTTTTTTTTTTAATTTGCGATTATCGATTCTGGAATAAAAGATCGATCCAAAAAATCGTGACATTAAAAATCGCGATACTTAGGTGAATCGATTTTTTCCCCCACCCCTAGTAACTACAGATGTGGAAAATGTGCACACTGCTCTAACACATTTGACACCAAGTCATTTAACCATCCACATTCAGGTAAGAAATAAAATAATTTATTAATTGTCTTTCCACCCATGTTGTTTCTGCCTTGAAATGCCCCTGTGGCCTCATGTATGTTGGTCAAACTAAACGCCATCTTAAAGTGAGAGTTGCCGAGCATAAAGCTGCTATCAGAAATGGTAACATGGACTATGCGATTGCCAGACACTATAAAGAAAAGAATCACGGTGCAGCCACTTCCCTCAAGTTTGTTGGCATAGAAAAAATACAGCCCAACCCAAGAGGAGGCAATCTGATCAATCAACTTCTGAGACCAGAGGCTTTCTGGATTTTTGAATTACACACCATTGAACCCTTTGACCTTAATGAAATGCAAGATTTTAGTTGTTTTTTGTGATCTATATTAATTGTTGTCTCTTCCTACAGGTGATCTGGAGCCTAGGAAGAGACGAGCCACTAAGTCCCATTACCCTTCCCCCCCCCCCTTTAGTGATAGAGGGAGTGCACTCAGTGCAGGTGCTTAGTCTTAAAAATATGTTTTCATTCTGTAACTGAATATTAACTCTGTACTTTTCTTAATGTATTTTTTCCTTTGAAAAATCTTAAATATCTTCATAAAATATATTTGATATACTATGTAAATTAACTGCCATAATTGTGATATATTGGTAAATACATGTCATTCTTTTGAAAGACTTGTTTTGTAACTTGTATCTTTAAAAAAGACGACAGTGACAATTGGTCATGTGACCCTGTCTAATGTATTTAACTCACCTGTGGGTGCCAATGGCATTTTCTGTGAACCTGATGAAGCTGCACGCGAAACGCGTTGTTCACAATAAATAAATATCAGTAAGTCATTTTCAGTGTTGCGGTGGTTCCTTTAATTTTTCAATTGATGTTTTTCCTGCAACCGACCAGCACCTGATCTTTCTACTGGCTGTGTACATGGGAATCCTCTCTTCACCATATATATATATATATATATATATATATATATATACATACATGACCTTTAGCTACTTCTGCTCTCACTCACAAAGTCAAAATACACTAATAGAGTATAACACAGTATAACACAGTATAACACAGTATAAGTTGTGATGGCTTGCACAGCTTTTCAGCTTTATTTCATACTAGTTTCTGCTGCAGTGGCACCCGGAAGTGCTTTTTTGTTGTGATGATGTCACGCTGATTCATCCTATAGCAGCCTGCCAGCCTCTATGATGTGTATTATGTTGATATACACGTAGAAACGGGATGTGACAGGTATTTATGCTTCAGAAACGTGATATTCTACATATCCGTGCATTGCAGAAACATACAAAGCTGTGGATTTGTCCTCTTGAACAGAGCTTCGTACAATCTGCCTCCTGCACAAATACATTCCAAACAACAACATGAGGGACAAAATGCAGAGGCGAAGGCATGAGAGTAAAGGCCTCGCTAATGACTTAATTAGCCTTCAGTTGAATGAAAGGCTGGCCTCTTCTAGCTAATTAGAGCTGCCTAGTCTATAACAGTCTATTTACATCTTCTCACTTCCAATGAAGAAAGCTCAAATGCCTCTGAGGCTCCTAAACAGACACAAAGGTCCAGTCAGCGAAGCCAGGAGGTGTCAATAGAGAGAGAGAGAATCAGCAACAAGCACACCTCCCTGAGGGCAAAGCCAGTCAGCGCTTCGCTTCTCCATCTAGATCGCCGGTGGAGGCAAAATCCAAAGCAATGAAGTCATTCCAAGCAGATCAATAGCCACCAGCGGGGATAGGGACACGGTGCTCCACGAGAGCTGAATCGGAATCCCATTACCTCCAATTGATTTTGGCCTGACAAGGAAAAATGGAGGCGATTCTCCCGTCTGTTAAGAGTATGCAAAGACAAGAAGTGAGGGGCGGAGCAAGAGCTGATGCATGGGCTTTAGACGCAGAGAGGAACGGGGCCAGGCCCGTGTTAAACACCCTCAAACATTCTGATGCATGGGCTTTAGACGCAGAGAGGAACAGGGCCAGGCCCGTGTTAAAACACCCTCAAACATTCTGATGCATGGGCTTTAGACGCAGAGAGGAACGGGGCCAGGCCCGTGTTAAACACCCTCAAACATTCTGATGCATGGGCTTTAGACGCAGAGAGGAACAGGGCCAGGCCCGTGTTAAAACACCCTCAAACATTCTGATGCATGGGCTTTAGACGCAGAGAGGAACGGGGCCAGGCCCGTGTTAAAAACACCCTCAAACATTCTGATGCATGGGCTTTAGACGCAGAGAGCAACGGGGCCAGGCCCGTGTTAAAAACACCCTCAAACATTCTGATGCATGGGCTTTAGATGCAGAGAGCAACGGGGCCAGGCCCGTGTTAAAAACACCCTCAAACATTCTGATGCATGGGCTTTAGATGCAGAGAGCAACGGGGCCAGGCCCGTGTTAAAAACACCCTCAAACATTCTGATGCATGGGCTTTAGATGCAGAGAGCAACGGGGCCAGGCCCGTGTTAAAAACACCCTCAAACATTCTGATGCATGGGCTTTAGACGCAGAGAGGAACGGGGCCAGGCCCGTGTTAAACACCCTCAAACATTCTGATGCATGGGCTTTAGACGCAGAGAGCAACAGGGCCAGGCCCGTGTTAAAAACACCCTCAAACATTCTGATGCATGGGCTTTAGACGCAGAGAGCAACAGGGCCAGGCCCGTGTTAAAAACACCCTCAAACATTCTGATGCATGGGCTTTAGACGCAGAGAGGAACGGGGCCAGGCCCATGTTAAAAACACCCTCAAACATTCTGATGCATGGGCTTTAGACGCAGAGAGGAACAGGGCCAGGCCCGTGTTAAAAACACCCTCAAACATTCTGATGCATGGGCTTTAGACGCAGAGAGCAACGGGGCCAGGCCCGTGTTAAACACACCCTCAAACATTCTGATGCATGGGCTTTAGACGCAGAGATGAACAGGGCCAGGCCCATGTTAAAAACACCCTCAAACATTCTGATGCATGGGCTTTAGACGCAGAGAGCAACGGGGCCAGGCCCGTGTTAAACACACCCTCAAACATTCTGATGCATGGGCTTTAGACGCAGAGATGAACAGGGCCAGGCCCATGTTAAAAACACCCTCAAACATTCTGATGCATGGGCTTTAGACGCAGAGAGGAACAGGGCCAGGCCCGTGTTAAACACACCCTCAAACATTCTGATGCATGCATGGGCTTTAGACGCAGAGAGGAACAGGGCCAGGCCCGTGTTAAAAACACCCTCAAACATTCTGATGCATGCATGGGCTTTAGACGCAGAGAGGAACAGGGCCAGGCCCGTGTTAAACACACCCTCAAACATTCTGATGCATGGGCTTTAGACGCAGAGAGGAACAGGGCCAGGCCCGTGTTAAACACCCTCAAACATTCTGATGCATGGGCTTTAGACGCAGAGAGGAACAGGGCCAGGCCCGTGTTAAAAACACCCTCAAACATTCTGATGCATGGGCTTTAGACGCAGAGAGGAACGGGGCCAGGCCCGTGTTAAACACCCTCAAACATTCTGATGCATGGGCTTTAGACGCAGAGAGGAACGGGGCCAGGCCCATGTTAAAAACACCCTCAAACATTCTGATGCATGGGCTTTAGACGCAGAGAGGAACGGGGCCAGGCCCGTGTTAAACACCCTCAAACATTCTGATGCATGGGCTTTAGACGCAGAGAGGAACGGGGCCAGGCCCGTGTTAAACACCCTCAAACATTCTGATGCATGGGCTTTAGACGCAGAGAGGAACGAGGCCAGGCCCGTGTTAAACACCCTCAAACATTCTGATGCATGGGCTTTAGACGCAGAGAGCAACAGGGCCAGGCCCGTGTTAAACACACCCTCAAACATTCTGATGCATGGGCTTTAGACGCAGAGATGAACAGGGCCAGGCCCGTGTTAAACACACCCTCAAACATTCTGATGCATGGGCTTTAGACGCAGAGAGGAACGGGGCCAGACCCGGGCCTGAATGTGTTTGAATCATTTGAAATACACCAGGCGTGTCTGCTTTAGCCTGTCGGACACCATTGACGCGGTGGAACAAGTGCACACTTGGCAGTGTAGCGAGGGCCAAATGAAGCCTTCAACTTTCAGATGCTGCACAGTCAGCCCCCACACTGCCTGCACTTTCTGCAAGCAGCAACTGGAAATAGGGAAGAAACTTGTGTGTTTAGGAATAACTAATTCTGGCTCGGCTTGTAAATGAGTAATCAATGATCTATTAATTGCCGTTACGCATTTGATCGCTCATGCTTAGGCTAAACGATGGTCTTGTCTTGGACTGCATCAGCAGGAGTTTTTAGAGAAATCTTTATTTAAAGTCCAGCTGAAACGGCATTTCCAGGATATCTAACTTCTGTATAGACAGGCGGGACATAACATTGGGAGGAATTATATATAGCCATTATATTCAGCCATATGCCATGAAAAAATATTTCATATGGCGGCAAATATCGCGATATTACTGAAAAACGGCCCAAGCCTAGTCCGCCAAAGAATTTATTTTCCTGGACAAATGATTTCTCTGTCACCTACATTCAAACCACACCAGGTACCTCATTAAGCAGGTACCTACACCTACATTCAAACCACACCAGGTACCTCATTAAGCAGGTACCTACACCTACATTCAAACCACACCAGGTACCTCATTAAGCAGGTACCTACACCTACATTCAAACCACACCAGGTACCTCATTAAGCAGGTACCTACACCTACATTCAAACTAGGGCTGTGCGATTTTGCCTAAAACTAAAATTGACGATTTTTTCTCTCAAAACTCGATTTTCGATTTCGATTTCGATTTATTATACTATTATACTTCTCTAAACATTTGTTGCCCTGCAGA
The DNA here is from genome assembly GCF_964638095.1 of Poromitra crassiceps. Taxonomy (NCBI): domain Eukaryota; kingdom Metazoa; phylum Chordata; class Actinopteri; order Beryciformes; family Melamphaidae; genus Poromitra; species Poromitra crassiceps. Next base: position 4,735,560 of record NC_139644.1, on the reverse strand, counting down.
GCTCTTTTCCCCCCTTTTTTCCATAATTGACAATTTACGCTTTTACTCTGAAGGTAGAACAACTCAACTTCCTGTTTTAGCTTGCCGCTGCTATGCTTAACTTCCTGGCTGTTGCTTGCTAACTTGACACTGGTGGATTTGCGTGTTCCTCCGTGAGATAATTATATTAGTGTCTAAGCGACCACCCGTGCTCGGAGTTATATCTGTACTAGAATAACACAAAGTCACAACAGGAATGCGTGGAACTGCGATAGCAGTTAGGGGGAAATTCAGACAGCCATGAATACAGCCAATCTATCAGTACTCGGTGGCCTCACGTGTTGTTTTGTTATTATGTGAACTGGCAACGTTTCATCGTCCGGTGATAATGTCTGTGTTCGTGTGCGCGCGTGAGTGTGTTGTGGCAATCGTTATCTTGTAGGCTACAGCCTGCAGTGCAACAAGCTGCTTTTTGGTCGGAGGTGTTGAAATAAGTCCATTGTGCTGCTGTTTTTAGTAGCCAGTATCACAGCCTCTAGAGAGACTTTACACAAGTAGCAGCATGCGTACATGAGAGAGAGCCGCCCCGCGTAACGTACTTACCCTAGTTAAAGTGAAAATTAAATTAAAAAAAAAAACCTAACGATTTTACGATTTTCATTTTTTTAACATCGTCCTAACTAATTAATTCGATTACGATTCAAAATCGATTAATCGCACAGCCCTAATTCAAACCACACCAGGTACCTCATTAAGCAGGTACCTACACCTACATTCAAACCACACCAGGTACCTCATTAAGCAGGTACCTACTTAGGTAGCTTGGTGATAAGACAGGTTCCTTGCGTTTCAGACACAGCTAACAAACCTCATGTAAATCCAGGTTCAGCTCTGTGGACTGAGTGCACAGTGCCCAGCAGGGAGCCGGCCTGGACTTCATCAGATCTCTTCATGTAACCTCTTCACCCAAGCCGTCCTCACAAGGAAAACAACAACATTGGTCAATTTTCAAGGTGGTGAAAACGACCAATGTTTACGAATGCGACCTTGTAGTCGAGTAAGTGCATGTGTGCAGTGCCAGTACGCCAGAGTCGGGACCTGTAACCAGGAAGTAGCGGCAACCTCTGGCGGTCTATAACCTAATGACGGTCTGATATTGAAATAGCTCGCTGACACATAAGAGTGAAGGGCGGACCGATAACTTCCTTGTCTTTCAACTTCCTAGTCCGGATAGCAAACATAACGTTGTTTTACCTGCCTAAATATAACCCTCACCTGAACCAAGTGGTTTTACTTGCCTAAACATAACATTACATATACAATAACAATAACAAACATTTTCAACAATGAAACGCATCGGCACCAATCCCGAGTCCATTTTACGTCTGCATGCACCTGCAGCACCGAGCTAGCTGCTAGCACAGAGCTTCCCAATTTTAAGCGGCCCTCGTCTTGTCTCTCAAAATATACTATATGTGGCCTAATATATATAAATATATAAAATATACTATATGTGGCCTAATATATATAAATATATAAAATATACTATATGTGGCCTAATATATATAAATATATAAAATATACTATATGTGGCCTAATATATATAAATATATAAAATATACTATATGTGGCCTAATATATATAAATATATAAAATATACTATATGTGGCCTAATATATATAAAATATACTATATGTGGCCCTCCCTCCACACAGTATTGGTTAATCAAGCAAGTTCACTTTGCATTTTTTCCATTCACCTAACGATGACAGCACTATCATGCAGTTTGCAGACAAACACAAAGTATGAACATTGCAGGCGGAACTAATGTTTCCAGGCGGCAAACACTAAACATCAAACGAACGGTTGCCTAGCAACAGGTATTTCCCACTGGGTGGCAGACAAGGACAGTTTGGCCACAGCAAAGAAGCGTAAATTTGACAGTGAGGGTTGCTGCTTTCAGGAGCGGTGGAAAGTTGAGTACTTGTTCACTGAAAGCTGAAACAGTTACGCTTGTCTTAGTCTAACTCACTGGAAGCAGACAGCAGGTCTAAGTTACGCTTGACTTAGTCTGACTCACTGGAAGCAGGCAGCAGGTCTAAGTTATGTCTTAGTCTGACTCACTGGAAGCAGACAGCAGGTCTAAGTTACGCTTGACTTAGTCTGACTCACTGGAAGCAGACAGCAGGTCTAAGTTACGTCTTAGTCTGACTCACTGGAAGCAGACAGCAGGTCTAAGTTACGCTTGACTTAGTCTGACTCACTGGAAGCAGGCAGCAGGTCTAAGTTACGTCTTAGTCTGACTCACTGGAAGCAGACAGCAGGTCTAAGTTACGCTTGACTTAGTCTGACTCACTGGAAGCAGGCAGCAGGTCTAAGTTACGTCTTAGTCTGACTCACTGGAAGCAGACAGCAGGTCTAAGTTACGCTTGACTTAGTCTGACTCACTGGAAGCAGGCAGCAGGTCTAAGTTACGCTTGTCTTAGTCTGACTCACTGGAAGCAGGCAGCAGGTCTAAGTTACGCTTGTCTTAGTCTGACTCACTGGAAGCAGACAGCAGGTCTAAGTTATGCTTGACTTAGTCTGACTCACTGGAAGCAGGCAGCAGGTCTAAGTTACGCTTGTCTTAGTCTGACTCACTGGAAGCAGACAGCAGGTCTAAGTTACGCTTGACTTAGTCTGACTCACTGGAAGCAGACAGCAGGTCTAAGTTACGCTTGACTTAGTCTGACTCACTGGAAGCAGACAGCAGGTCTAAGTTACGCTTGACTTAGTCTGACTCACTGGAAGCAGGCAGCGGGTCTAAGTTATGCTTGACTTAGTCTGACTCACTGGAAGCAGACAGCAGGTCTAAGTTACGCTTGACTTAGTCTGACTCACTGGAAGCAGACAGCAGGTCTAAGTTACGCTTGACTTAGTCTGACTCACTGGAAGCAGGCAGCGGGTCTAAGTTATGCTTGACTTAGTCTGACTCACTGGAAGCAGGCAGCGGGTCTAAGTTACGTATTAGTCTGACTCACTGGAAGCAGGCAGAGGGTCTAAGTTACGTCTTGTCTGACTCAATGGAAGCAGGCAGAGGGTCTAAGTTACGTCTTAGTCTGACTCACTGGAAGCAGGCAGCGGGTCTAAGTTACACTTGTCTTAGTCTGACTCACTGGAAGCAGGCAGCAGGTCTAAGTTACACTTGTCTTAGTCTGACTCACTGGAAGCAGGCAGAGGGTCTAAGTTACGTCTTAGTCTGACTCAATGGAAGCAGGCAGAGGGTCTAAGTTACGTCTTAGTCTGACTCAATGGAAGCAGGCAGCGGGTCTAAGTTACGTCTTAGTCTGACTCAATGGAAGCAGGCAGCGGGTCTAAGTTACGTCTTAGTCTGACTCACTGGAAGCAGGCAGCGGGTCTAAGTTACGTCTTAGTCTGACTCACTGGAAGCAGGCAGCGGGTCTAAGTTACATCTTAGTCTGACTCACTGGAAGCAGGCAGCGGGTCTAAGTTACGCTTGTAACGCTTGTCCAAACCTCTCAGCGCTCCCTTCGCTCCTCCACCAGTGCTGGGCACCTCGCCCCTCCTTCGCTACGGGGGCTCAAAAGTCGCTCATCCCGATCTCGACTCTTCTCGTCCCTGGCACCTCAATGGTGGAACGAGCTTCCTTCGGTCAGGACAGCTGAATCACTGCCGAAATCAATCTTTCGGAAAAGACTAAAGACTCACCTTTTCAGGCTCCATCTGGGCCCTTCTTGATCTAACTTCTTTCTCTCTCTTTATTAAAAAAAAAAAAAAAAAAAAAAAAAAAAAAACACTAACCTAAACTAAACTTGTACCACTGTTCCTTCAGAAGTTGTAGTTGTCATAGACTGTGTTGCATAGTTGATTGCTCTATTGCTGACAAAAATGTGTTATTGTAAGTCGCTGTGGATAAAAGCGTTGTGACGTAATGTAATGTAATGTAATGTATTGTAATGTCTTAGTCTGACTCACTGGAAACAACAACTAGCCTGCAAGCTACACACTGAAAATGGCAAGTTTTGATGAAGATATAGATTGTGCAATAATGCAGGCCTGCTTGGTACTTTCAGTGGATGGTTGTAAAGACTGTATAACAGAGTGAGAGGAAGAGGAGCTGCTAGCTGCAAACGGAGAGAGTCTGATAAGAGAGACTAGGTTTGTCTCATTTGCCAAGAAACTGTCGCTGTTATGAGCAGGCCCGGTTTTACAGGGGTGCAAAAGCACGCATTGCACCCTTATTTTAATTGTCTGTATGCTCAGTTGAAAAAAATAAAAAAAATAAAAATTAAATAAATGCTGCAGCTGCACACTTACCGTTTAAAGTTGAATTATAATTGTTGTTTTTCTTTGTTCTTTGATGTGAATGTATGGCTTTTTGGCACCTACATGTAACCTTTTAAGGTTGAGATAATTGTATTATCATTATAGGGTCCAAATATTTCAGTAAAGCACTTGAAACACTTCAAATATTCTTGCTTGGCTGGTATCATTCTACTTGAAATGATGGTAAAATGCATTATTTTTAGTAAAATAACATGTCAAATTTTTCGGGTGGCCAGCCAAAGAGCATGTGCACCCCTTCCTATCTATGATGCATCCCTAGTCATCCCTTGTTCTGGAACCGGCCCTGGTTATGAGAGTGCCATGTGAAGAGACATTAGAGACTGTCTCTGTTCTGAAAGAGTGCCATGTGAAGAGACATTAGAGACTGTCTCTGTTCTGAAAGAGTGCCATGTGAAGAGACATTAGAGACTGTCTCTGTTCTGAAAGAGTGCCATGTGAAGAGACATTAGAGACTGTCTCTGTTCTGAAAGAGTGCCATGTGAAGAGACATTATGACTAAGCATCAAGAGACTGTGGCTGTTATGAAAGAGTGCCATGTGAAGAGACATTAGAGACTGTCTCTGTTCTGAAAGAGTGCCATGTGAAGAGACATTAGAGACTGTCTCTGTTCTGAAAGAGTGCCATGTGAAGAGACATTAGAGACTGTCTCTGTTCTGAAAGAGTGCCATGTGATAATTGTCTGCATGCTCAGTTGAAAAAAATAAAAAAAATAAAAATTAAATAAATGCTGCAGCTGCACACTTACCGTTTAAAGTTGAATTATAATTGTTGTTTTTCTTTGTTCTTTGATGTGAATGTATGGCTTTTTGGCACCTACATGTAACCTTTTAAGGTTGAGATAATTGTATTATCATTATAGGGTCCAAATATTTCAGTAAAGCACTTGAAACACTTCAAATATTCTTGCTTGGCTGGTATCATTCTACTTGAAATGATGGTAAAATGCATTATTTTTAGTAAAATAACATGTCAAAAAAAAATTTGAGACTGTCTCTGTTCTGAAAGAGTGCCATGTGAAGAGAGTAGCCTGTTTCCGTGCAGCCAGACTCCTCTCACGGTAGGGAGGGGAGGCTGGCCAGCGAGACTAGTCCGGCAGTGAACCGGTGGATAAAGTGAACCAGCCTATTGAACTATCTATCTAATTGAGTATGTGGGGTGTGTAAAGCGCACCCATGCGGGTGACTGGGCTAATTACCTAATGATTCGATGTCATCAGTGATGATGTCAAAAGTGATGTCATAAGGGCGCACACGCGTGCGCGCACATAGGGGGGCACACACACACAACACACTGATGATGTCATCAGTGATCATAATGGGGCACACACACACAGAGGCATTGTGACATCACTGATGCAATAACATTTCGTGAGCAATACACACACACGCCAATAGGGCAGGTGAGGTCACGCAGCAGCCGAGCTACGGGCGAGGCCGCACAGCAACAGTCGTCCCCTGCATCAGAGACTGTTGCACAGCCATATGGAGGAGCAGAGAGGATTCCGAGCAGCCGAAGATGACGAGTTCCGCCTCCGGCTGAACGGTTATTTTATAGGCCTTAGAGTACCAGTCAAATATTTTGGCCCAGAATCCAGATAGTGACATGTTTCAAGTATATTGCATTGTTTGATGCTACGGATCGTACGGCGGGAGTACGTGTTGTACTGGAGACGCTGTCTGGACACTTGAGCGGTGGACAAGTTAGGTTAATGTAATGTAGTATTGTGCCTAAAAGTGCATTTCTGTCAGCGGAACAGCGATCATAAATGCAGTATGGATTATACCCATTATACTTATTATATTATACATTATATGTATTGGAAACATTGCGTCTACGTATTTGGTAAGTCTGCTTGTTTGTCTGATAGTGCAGCTTAGTTTTAGCTTGGTAGCTAACGTTAGCTGGTGCCTGTTACTACCAGTATGATAACGTTGCTACAGTAACTTATTTCCAATGAAACACAAACAGCTGAATGTGAGAGCGGTAGACTAATGTTACTTGTTTGAAATAAGGTGTGGCTGTTTGGCAGAGGGAGAAAGAGGAGAGCAATGAACTGATAACGTAACCTAACGCTAGTTGGATGATGATGATGATGATGATGATGATGATGAAGGCCATGTCAGCTGTTTTTGTTCCTTCCGAACTTCCAGTCCGTTGTAGAATACTAGGCATGTTCAAAACTGCCTGTACCTAACCTCTTGTGTGTACTAAGTACTATCTCACTGGTTTAAACTGCCTGTACCTAGCCTCTTGTGTGTACTAAGTACTACCTCACTTGTTTAAACTGCCTGTACCTAGCCTCTTGTGTGTACTAAGTACTATCTCACTTGTTTAAACTGCCTGTACCTAACCTCTTGTGTCTACTAAGTACTATCTCACTGGTTTAAACTGCCTGTACCTAACCTCTTGTGTGTACTAAGTACTATCTCACTGGTTTAAACTGCCTGTACCTAACCTCTTGTGTGTACTAAGTACTATCTCACTGGTTTAAACTGCCTGTACCTAGCCTCTTGTGTGTACTAAGTACTATCTCACTGGTTTAAACTGCCTGTACCTAACCTCGTGTGTGTACTAAGTACTATCTCACTGGTTTAAACTGCCTGTACCTAACCTCTTGTGTGTACTAAGTACTATCTCACTGGTTTAAACTGCCTGTACCTAACCTCTTGTGTGTACTAAGTACTATCTCACTGGTTTAAACTGCCTGTACCTAGCCTCTTGTGTGCCTAGCCTCTTGTGTGTACTAAGTACTATCTCACTGGTTTAAACTGCCTGTACCTAGCCTCTTGTGTGTACTAAGTACTATCTCACTTGTTTAAACTGCCTGTACCTAGCCTCTTGTGTGTACTAAGTACTATCTCACTGGTTTAAACTGCCTGTACCTACCCTCTTGTGTGTACTAAGTACTATCTCACTGGTTTAAACTGCCTGTACCTACCCTCTTGTGTGTACTAAGTACTATCTCACTGGTTTAAACTGCCTGTACCTAGCCTCTTGTGTGTACTAAGTACTATCTCACTTGTTTAAACTGCCTGTACCTAACCTCTTGCGTGTACTAAGTACTATCTCACTTGTTTAAACTGCCTGTACCTAACCTCTTGTGTGTACTAAGTACTATCTCACTTGTTTAAACTGCCTGTACCTAACCTCTTGTGTGTACTAAGTACTATCTCACTGGTTTAAACCGCCTGTACCTAACCTCTTGTGTGTACTAAGTACTATCTCACTTGTTTAAACCGCCTGTACCTAACCTCTTGTGTGTACTAAGTACTATCTCACTTGTTTAAACTGCCTGTACCTAACCTCTTGTGTGTACTAAGTACTATCTCACTGGTTTAAACTGCCTGTACCTAACCTCTTGTGTGTACTAAGTACTATCTCACTTGTTTAAACTGCCTGTACCTAACCTCTTGTGTGTACTAAGTACTATCTCACTTGTTTAAACTGCCTGTACCTAACCTCTTGTGTGTACTAAGTACTATCTCACTGGTTTAAACTGCCTGTACCTACCCTCTTGTGTGTACTAAGTACTATCTCACTTGTTTAAACTGCCTGTACCTAACCTCTTGTGTGTACTAAGTACTATCTCACTGGTTTAAACTGCCTGTACCTAACCTCTTGTGTGTACTAAGTACTATCTCACTGGTTTAAACTGCCTGTACCTAACCTCTTGTGTGTACTAAGTACTATCTCACTGGTTTAAACTGCCTGTACCTAAACTCTTGTGTGTACTAAGTACTATCTCACTGGTTTAAACTGCCTGTACCTAACCTCTTGTGTGTACTAAGTACTATCTCACTGGTTTAAACTGCCTGTACCTAACCTCTTGTGTGTACTAAGTACTATCTCACTGGTTTAAACTGCCTGTACCTAACCTCTTGTGTGTACTAAGTACTATCTCACTGGTTTAAACTGCCTGTACCTAGCCTCTTGTGTGTACTAAGTACTATCTCACTGGTTTAAACTGCCTGTACCTAACCTCTTGTGTGTACTAAGTACTATCTCACTGGTTTAAACTGCCTGTACCTAGCCTCTTGTGTGTACTAAGTACTATCTCACTGGTTTAAACTGCCTGTACCTAACCTCTTGTGTGTACTAAGTAATATCTCACTTGTTTAAACTGCCTATACCTAACCTCTTGTGTGTACTAAGTACTATCTCACTGGTTTAAACTGCCTGTACCTAGCCTCTTGTGTGTACTAAGTACTATCTCACTTGTTTAAACTGCCTGTACCTAGCCTCTTGTGTGTACTAAGTACTATCTCACTGGTTTAAACTGCCTGTACCTAGCCTCTTGTGTGTACTAAGTACTATCTCACTGGTTTAAACTGCCTGTACCTAGCCTCTTGTGTGTACTAAGTACTATCTCACTTGTTTAAACTGCCTGTACCTAGCCTCTTGTGTGTACTAAGTACTATCTCACTGGTTTAAACTGCCTGTACCTAGCCTCTTGTGTGTACTAAGTACTATCTCACTTGTTTAAACTGCCTGTACCTAGCCTCTTGTGTGTACTAAGTACTATCTCACTGGTTTAAACTGCCTGTACCTAGCCTCTTGTGTGTACTAAGTACTATCTCACTTGTTTAAACTGCCTGTACCTAGCCTCTTGTGTGTACTAAGTACTATCTCACTGGTTTAAACTGCCTGTTCCTAGCCTCTTGTGTGTACTAAGTACTATCTCACTTGTTTAAACTGCCTGTACCTAGCCTCTTGTGTGTACTAAGTACTATCTCACTGGTTTAAACTGCCTGTACCTAGCCTCTTGTGTGTACTAAGTACTATCTCACTTGTTTAAACTGCCTGTACCTAGCCTCTTGTGTGTACTAAGTACTATCTCACTGGTTTAAACTGCCTGTACCTAACCTCTTGTGTGTACTAAGTACTATCTCACTGGTTTAAACTGCCTGTACCTAACCTCTTGTGTGTACTAAGTACTATCTCACTGGTTTAAACTGCCTGTACCTAACCTCTTGTGTGTACTAAGTACTATCTCACTTGTTTAAACTGCCTGTACCTAACCTCTTGTGTGTACTAAGTACTATCTCACTGGTTTAAACTGCCTGTACCTAACCTCTTGTGTGTACTAAGTACTATCTCACTGGTTTAAACTGCCTGTACCTAGCCTCTTGTGTGTACTAAGTACTATCTCACTGGTTTAAACTGCCTGTACCTAACCTCTTGTGTGTACTAAGTACTATCTCACTGGTTTAAACTGCCTGTACCTAACCTCTTGTGTGTACTAAGTACTATCTCACTGGTTTAAACTGCCTGTACCTAGCCTCTTGTGTGTACTAAGTACTATCTCACTGGTTTAAACTGCCTGTACCTAACCTCTTGTGTGTACTAAGTACTATCTCACTGGTTTAAACTGCCTGTACCTAACCTCTTGTGTGTACTAAGTACTATCTCACTGGTTTAAACTGCCTGTACCTAACCTCTTGTGTGTACTAAGTACTATCTCACTGGTTTAAACTGCCTGTACCTAGCCTCTTGTGTGTACTAAGTACTATCTCACTGGTTTAAACTGCCTGTACCTAACCTCTTGTGTGTACTAAGTACTATCTCACTGGTTTAAACTGCCTGTACCTAGCCTCTTGTGTGTACTAAGTACTATCTCACTGGTTTAAACTGCCTGTACCTAACCTCTTGTGTGTACTAAGTAATATCTCACTTGTTTAAACTGCCTATACCTAACCTCTTGTGTGTACTAAGTACTATCTCACTGGTTTAAACTGCCTGTACCTAGCCTCTTGTGTGTACTAAGTACTATCTCACTTGTTTAAACTGCCTGTACCTAGCCTCTTGTGTGTACTAAGTACTATCTCACTGGTTTAAACTGCCTGTACCTAGCCTCTTGTGTGTACTAAGTACTATCTCACTGGTTTAAACTGCCTGTACCTAGCCTCTTGTGTGTACTAAGTACTATCTCACTTGTTTAAACTGCCTGTACCTAGCCTCTTGTGTGTACTAAGTACTATCTCACTGGTTTAAACTGCCTGTACCTAGCCTCTTGTGTGTACTAAGTACTATCTCACTTGTTTAAACTGCCTGTACCTAGCCTCTTGTGTGTACTAAGTACTATCTCACTGGTTTAAACTGCCTGTACCTAGCCTCTTGTGTGTACTAAGTACTATCTCACTTGTTTAAACTGCCTGTACCTAGCCTCTTGTGTGTACTAAGTACTATCTCACTTGTTTAAACATACCGTCACAAACTCATACCGGCACATCCCTAGGTACCATTTGTTTATTATATCACAATCACAATATTGTTCACAGTAACGGCAAATTGCACCTTTTCCCCCAAATCGTGCAGCACTTGGTTCTGTGTAGTATAGTCACTATACTACACAGAAGCTTTTTAACACTGTATTACGTCAGAAATTGGAATTCATGGTCTTTTTTTACTCTCTTTTTGTGTGCCGGTCCCGCCCAGACATTGAACTTTTCTTCCCTTGAGCTACTTCAGTCACATAAACGTCATGTTTATATTGTTTCTATCACTCCAGCAGTCTCAAGCTGTGACATAAACGTCATGCTGAAGTTTACATTGTGTTTCTATCATGTCATGTTTCTATCACTCCAGCAGTCTCAAGCTGTGACCGGTGGATTGGCAGCAACCCAGAGAAAGTGAAGAAGGCGTCTCGTGTTCCCGGAGAACATCCATTTTCATTTAGGGGCAGAGGTGTCTCAGAGGTGTCTCAGCTCTCCTGAAACTACACAGCAACTTTTCACACCTATCAGCAAACCTCTCCCAGTGTGGCACATATATATGATATTATATATCTCAATGGTGTGGCACATGGACATATATATATGATATTATATATCTCAATGGTGTGGCACATGGACATATATATATGATATTATATATCTCAATGGTGTGGCACATGGACATATATATATTATATTATATATCAATGGTGTGGCACATCGACATATATATATTATATTATATATCAATGGTGTGGCACATCGACATATATATATATTATTATATATCAATGGTGTGGCACATCGACATATATATATATTATTATATATCAATGGTGTGGCACATCGACATATATATATATTATTATATATCAATGGTGTGGCACATCGACATATATATATTATATTATATATCTCAATGGTGTGGCACATCGACATATATATATTATATTATATATCAATGGTGTGGCACATCGACATATATATATATTATTATATATCAATGGTGTGGCACATCGACATATATATATTATATTATATATCAATGGTGTGGCACATCGACATATATATATATTATTATATATCAATGGTGTGGCACATCGACATATATATATATTATTATATATCAATGGTGTGGCACATCGACATATATATATATTATTATATATCAATGGTGTGGCACATGGACATATATATATGATATTATATATCTCAATGGTGTGGCACATCGACATATATATATTATATTATATATCAATGGTGTGGCACATCGACATATATATATATTATTATATATCAATGGTGTGGCACATCGACATATATATATTATATTATATATCAATGGTGTGGCACATCGACATATATATATATTATTATATATCAATGGTGTGGCACGAGGGCTGGGCGAGAATTCAGCGTTTATCCTCTTTCAGTGGAATCATATATTGATATATTGATGTGGTGATTTTGGGATATCATGAAACATGATTCTGCTGTCTAAAGGCCACAACAGACTCGTCCGTCCGCCTCGAATTGGAGCCGTCTCGCCGTCTGCCGGTGCCAGCGAGCCCTACACGCTAGGACGTCAGTCCTAGCGTTTGGTTGGTAGGGAGAGGTTGGCACACAAAGGAAAATGATTCGGATTTGCTACTAACCTCTTTATCGTCGTCATAATTTGACTCCGTGTCCCGGTGTGCCGGCAACGGCCAATCACAACTCTCGTGCAGCTGACGTCACGCACGTATCGTCGCCGCTGAGTTACATTTTGGAGCAGCCCCCGTCAGCAGACGGCGCCCCCTCCCCGCATGACGGCGTCCACCCGCCGTCATGCGGGGAGGGCGGGGCGAGGCTCTGACGGACGAGTCTGTAAACGCCTTAAAAATAACGAGCTAATTTTACTCACTTTACTCACTTTACTTGGCAAATTGAAGTATGAAACTTTTTTTATGGAATATTATTTGAGTATCTCTATTTTGTTTGACATCACATCTAACATTCAGTTCAACTGGATTTAACAGGATTTTGCATACGTGAGCTATATCGTGATATATATTGATAATGGTTGTGATTATTGTGATATTGATTTGAACCATATCGCCCAGCCCTATGTGCCACCTACCTGTAGTATGTGTATGTGGTTAACCCTATGTGTCTACCTGTAGTATGTGCTCAGCCCTATGTGTCACCTACCTGTAGTATGTGCTCAGCCCTATGTGTCTACCTGTAGTATGTGGTCAGCCCTATGTGTCTACCTGTAGTATGTGGTCGGCCCTATGTGTCTACCTGTAGTATGTGCTCAGCCCTATGTGTCTACCTGTAGTATGTGCTCAGCCCTATGTGTCTACCTGTAGTATGTGGTCAGCCCTATGTGTCTACCTGTAGTATGTGCTCAGCCCTATGTGTCTACCTGTAGTATGTGGTCAGCCCTATGTGTCTACCTGTAGTATGTGCTCAGCCCTATGTGTCTACCTGTAGTATGTGCTCAGCCCTATGTGTCTACCTGTAGTATGTGGTCAGCCCTATGTGTCTACCTGTAGTATGTGGACAGCCGAATGTGCCACCTACCTGTAGTATGTGGACAGCTGTATGTGCCACCTACCTGTAGTATGGGGTCAGCCCTATGTGGAACCTACCTGTAGTATGTGGACAGCCCTATGTGGAACCTACCTGTAGTATGTGGTCAGCCCTATGTGTCTACCTGTAGTATGTGGTCAGCCCTATGTGTCTACCTGTAGTATGGGGTCAGCCCTATGTGTCTACCTGTAGTATGGGGTCAGCCCTATGTGTCTACCTGTAGTATGGGGTCAGCCCTATGTGGAACCTACCTGTAGTATGTGGTATGGGGTCAGCCCTATGTGTCTACCTGTAGTATGGGGTCAGCCCTATGTGTCTACCTGTAGTATGTGGTCAGCCCTATGTGGCATCTACCTGTAGTATGTGGTCAGCCCTATGTGTCTACCTGTAGTATGGGGTCAGCCCTATGTGGAACCTACCTGTAGTATGGGGTCAGCCCTATGTGGAACCTACCTGTAGTATGTGGACAGCCCTATGTGGAACCTACCTGTAGTATGTGGTCAGCCCTATGTGTCTACCTGTAGTATGTGGTCAGCCCTATGTGTCTACCTGTAGTATGGGGTCAGCCCTATGTGTCTACCTGTAGTATGGGGTCAGCCCTATGTGTCTACCTGTAGTATGGGGTCAGCCCTATGTGGAACCTACCTGTAGTATGTGGTATGGGGTCAGCCCTATGTGTCTACCTGTAGTATGGGGTCAGCCCTATGTGTCTACCTGTAGTATGTGGTCAGCCCTATGTGGCATCTACCTGTAGTATGTGGTCAGCCCTATGTGTCTACCTGTAGTATGGGGTCAGCCCTATGTGGAACCTACCTGTAGTATGTGGTCAGCCCTATGTGCCACCTACCTGTAGTATGTGGTCAGCCCTATGTGGAACCTACCTGTAGTATGTGGTCAGCCCTATGTGTCACCTACCTGTAGTATGTGGTCAGCCCTGTGTGGCACCTACCTGTAGTATGGGGTCAGCCCTATGTGGCACCTACCTGTAGTATGTGGTCAGCCCTATGTGTCTACCTGTAGTATGTGGTCAGCCCTGTGTGGCACCTACCTGTAGTATGTGGTATGGGGTCAGCCCTATGTGTCTACCTGTAGTATGGGGTCAGCCCTATGTGTCTACCTGTAGTATGTGGTCAGCCCTATGTGGCATCTACCTGTAGTATGTGGTCAGCCCTATGTGTCTACCTGTAGTATGGGGTCAGCCCTATGTGGAACCTACCTGTAGTATGTGGTCAGCCCTATGTGCCACCTACCTGTAGTATGTGGTCAGCCCTATGTGGAACCTACCTGTAGTATGTGGTCAGCCCTATGTGTCACCTACCTGTAGTATGTGGTCAGCCCTGTGTGGCACCTACCTGTAGTATGGGGTCAGCCCTATGTGGCACCTACCTGTAGTATGTGGTCAGCCCTATGTGTCTACCTGTAGTATGTGGTCAGCCCTGTGTGGCACCTACCTGTAGTATGTGGTCAGCCCTATGTGTCTACCTGTAGTATGTGGTCAGTAGGTGGTCAGCCCTGTGTGGCACCTACCTGCAGTATGGGGTCAGCCCTATGTGACACCTACCTGTAGTATGTGGTCAGCCCTATGTGGCACCTACCTGTAGTATGTGGTCAGCCCTATGTGGCACCTTATGTGGTCAGCCCTATGTGGCACCTACCTGTAGTATGTGGTCAGCCCTGTGTGGCACCTACCTGCAGTATGGGGTCAGCCCTATGTGTCTACCTATAGTATGTGGTCAGCCCTATGTGACACCTACGTGTAGTATGTGGTCAGCCCTATGTGCCACCTACCTGTAGTATGTGGTCAGCCCTATGTGGCTCCTACCTGTAGTATGTGGTCAGCCCTATGTGTCACCTACCTGTAGTATGTGGTCAGCCCTGTGTGGCACCTACCTGCAGTATGGGGTCAGCCCTATGTGGCTCCTACCTGTAGTATGTGGTCAGCCCTATGTGTCACCTACCTGTAGTATGTGGTCAGCCCTATGTGTCACCTACCTGTAGTATGTGGTCAGCCCTATGTGACACCTACCTGTAGTATGTGGTCAGCCCTATGTGGCACCTACCTGTAGTATGTGGTCAGCCCTATGTGACACCTACCTGTAGTATGTGGTCAGCCCTATGTGACACCTACCTGTAGTATGTGGTCAGCCCTATGTGACACCTACCTGTAGTATGTGGTCAGCCCTATGTGGCACCTACCTGTAGTATGTGGTCAGCCCTATGTGACACCTACCTGTAGTATGTGGTCAGCCCTATGTGACACCTACCTGTAGTATGTGGTCAGCCCTATGTGACACCTACCTGTAGTATGTGGTCAGCCCTATGTGACACCTACCTGTAGTATGTGGTCAGCCCTATGTGACACCTACCTGTAGTATGTGGTCAGCCCTATGTGACACCTACCTGTAGTATGTGGTCAGCCCTATGTGACACCTACCTGTAGTATGTGGTCAGCCCTATGTGACACCTACCTGTAGTATGTGGTCAGCCCTATGTGACACCTACCTGTAGTATGTGGTCAGCCCTATGTGACACCTACCTGTAGTATGTGGTCAGCCCTATGTGACACCTACCTGTAGTATGGGGTCTTAATGGTGGGGTTCATCCTGAGAGGAAATAGTCCCAGGTCTACAGGCTTGCTGTCAGGATTCCACTCCAGGGCTCCTGACACGTAAAGGAGAAAGTAGTCCCAGAGCTCGGGCAACTTCTTTGAGGAGAGAAACATGGAGGACACCTTAGGGTGCTAGTGCCAGAGAGACGAGGACACCTTAGGGTGCTACTGCCAGAGAGACGAGGACACCTTAGGGTGCTACAGCCAGAGAGACGAGGACACCAGAGAGATGAGGACACCAGAGAGACGAGGACACCTTAGCGTGCTACTGCCAGAGAGACGAGGACACCAGAGAGACGAGGACACCTTAGGGTGCTACTGCCAGAGAGACGAGGACACCTTAGGGTGCTACAGCCAGAGAGACGAGGACACCTTAGGGTGCTACTGCCAGAGAGACGAGGACACCAGAGAGACGAGGACACCTTAGGGTGCTACTGCCAGAGAGACGAGGACACCAGAGAGACGAGGACACCTTAGGGTGCTACTGCCAAAGAGACGGAGTGGTTCCTCCGGGTGTTGTCCAGAGAGGGGAGCACCCAGCTGCGTCTGATCGCCTCCCTTCGGCTTCCCTTTAAGCAACCAAGCTCCAACTGTCCACTCAGCACCTACATTTGCCTGACTGACTCCACCCCCCCCAAACAGGCCACAAGCGCAAAACGAACGCTCTCGCTGCCTTCTGCTGCCTCACCAAACTGCCATATTTCTTTCTTTCTGAAAGGGGTCATTAAAATGTCATCTCTTTTATTTTATTATATATTTGGGGTAGCCAAATTAGTGGTTATTGTTTTTTATTTAATCTTTTATATATATTCCTTTATTTTATTTCCATAATTTAATAATTTAAAAATATTTTAAGACAAGTGTGTGACAATCCTGTGTGATTGGATAGCAACCATGAAAGAAAGCTAGAGCACATCCTGACACCAGCTAGACTAGAGTGTGTATATAGACTATATTATTATATTATATTATATTATTATATTATTATATTATTATATTATTATATTATTATATTAGCACTAGCAGGCTGGTGCACCAAGCACCAACAGTCAGTCAACACGGAACCCACAAACCCACCAGCATCTTGCAAAACTGCAAAACCTGCAGTTTGATATTAGCAGGTCTTTAAGACCTGTTCTACGAGAATGTGCGTTAGCTCTTTGAACAAGGCAACATTAAACTAGCGGTTTTCTGACGGGAGTTTGGCATGCATGCTTCTCCTTCACCTCTCAGGCTCTCACCTACCAGTATAAGAGCGACAGTCCATCGAAATGTTCGAGCTCTCTCCCCCGCTGCTTCAACAGAGACATGTCCGACCCGGCTCTTCAGTGCAGACGGCCCGGGTCTCAGCCCCGCGGTGTCGGTCGGGAAGTTTCAGAGTACGGTACCAGCCAGGCAGGCACAGGCAGACCCCGGTCCGACAAACTTCATCACTCTGCCAGCAGTGTTGCCAAATCTCGTGAGAGAAACAAGCAACACCAGGTCTTCGACAGCGGCTTGTTTCTCTCACGAGATCTGGCAACACTGGACTGTGCGCGCTGCGCTGAGCCGCCTGTCACTCACACTCTTCCCATTCAAATCAATGAGACAGACAGTCAGTCAGTCAGTCTGTTTCCAATGTTGGGCAAGTTACTTTCAAAATGTAATATAGCCTACCACATAGGCTATTACTAGTTACTTTCATTTGAAAGTAATACGTTACTTTACAATATTACTGTCTGTGTAGAGTAACTCGTTACTTATTACACTACTTTTGCATTACTTTCACCAAAACAACAGCAGCAGCAGAATGACATCGCCGCCCCGGAACGAACCATCAGGAAAAATAATGTCAACCGCCTTGAAGTCAGTGTAAACAATCCAAAATTCTAAATGTTATTCTTTTCCTTTGTTATTGTCATCTATAGTGGTTATTTGCATAAAAACACACAGTTTGATTAGGAAATGATTGTATCGTTATGTGCTTTGATAAAAATAAAAAATAAAAATCAATTTGTAACTTGAGTTACTTGACAAAGTCACTGGTATAATATTACTGAAATCCTAGTAATAAGTTATATTACTGAGTTACTAAGTTATATAGTATATGAGCCTGTTAATTCTCCCTTTCAAAATGACAATTACTATTACAATGCCTATAAAGTGTGAGAAAAAATATATATATTTAGGACTGTAGACAGCATTGGTTCATGCTATCACATTCATTTCATTGAAAGATTCATCTTTTTTAAGGAATTTCCCCCCAAAATCTGGTGTCTGGACACCATGACAATCTTGGAATGTAATGTGAATGTGCATGGCATGTTCCTTTAGAAAGGGCTTTATATGAATTTTCTTTCATATCATAGTCAAAAGAATTAAGAATATAGCAATTTCTAACTTCCAAAGTGGGAGGCGGGCCTCCCCAGGGGGGCTCCAAACAGTTTCAGGGGAGGCTCAGTGAATGGTAGTGAAAAAATATGACATTAGTTATTCAAATGAGATAGAGATGTCATAGAATAGCCTAAATGTGTATGATTTCATTAAAGAGATGGTTTTGGGGAATTTTACAGTTTTTCCCACTTTCCCAGAGTCCGAAACAAATGCCTTCAGACAGACACTTTTCTATATATTTGTGTAGATGTCAAACAGCAATATCAGCTTGGCTCAATTGTTTAAGTGTCTATGGAATCTAATAACATAATCATGATGTCATCATAGGCATCCAGGAATTGAGTGAGGAGGCTCCTTTCTCCAGGCTTTGTCTGGGGGGAGGCCCACATTCTCAGACTTTGAAAACCCCTGATTACAGCTAATCATTCCGTTTGTGGCTCAAGGGCATGTTAAGGTTTAGATTGAACAACATGTGCACAAGCCAACTGCAACACAGTCAGGCACCTTGACATGTATCGCCCTCTCCTGGACAATCCTGCAACTGCAATTATATGCTCCTCTTCTCCCACCTCTTTCATCCTCCACTAAAAGAACAGGATAATGTATTACATTGAAATTACAGTTATGTGTATAGCACTTATCTAAAGCTTATAGAGATTTGCAATAGGATTCTGATTTAGTTAGTCCAGTTGCTCCAGCATCTTGTTACCAAATTCCAAGAAAATAGATTTATTAATGCATGTTGACCATAATGTGATTATACATTTGAATGAAAATACAAAGGTTTTCTTCTATTAGTCAGCTTCCGCTACTAGCTAGTACTCTTCAAGTTCCGTGTTTGTTTTTTTATTTGACATCTTTGTTGCTAAGCACTCATTGCCGTGGTGGTTTCTGCACTGCACTTCCCAGAGACCACCTGGAGCATGGATTTTCTGTTGGAAGTTTCTGTAGGGGGCGCTGTTCGCTGTCTGTTCAGCCATCCTATCATCACATCACTGCTGCTCATGCTAGATAACCAGTTCTTCTGTTTGTTCCATACACACTGCATAGTATAAGGCAAACACATGTTCCATACACACTGCATACTATAAGATAGATAATAGATGTGTTCGTGTGTGTTTTCCAGAGAGAGCTGCAGCACCAGGTGTTTTGAACAGCTAATCTAAAGGCTTTCATGACCTGGTTGTTGAATATATTGAGTTCTATCAATCAGTGATAGAGTAGCAAAACAACAGAGATGGGAAAATACACACATTCATAGAAGTACAGTTACTTGTGTAAGAAAAGAAGAAGTACTGATTCAACTTGTTTACTAAAGGAAAGTAAAACAATTACAGGCTCTGAAATGTAATCAAGTATAAAAGTAAAAAGGTATTTCTACCGGCTGTTTCTGTGCGAAGCTAACTGAACCTCACGTAAAGTAGAATTTTTACGCATTTAATTCTAGGGTGGGGACTCTGGAGATGATTAACCAAACACACATGGACACAGCTCTCCAATTATAGCAGTAGGATTGGCTACAGGTGGTGTATACTGATGGTATTTAATCTCTGGTCCTGGATTTGTTTGAAACACAGTCACTGAAGAACTAAATCTAGGAAATGAGAATACATAAACTGACAGTCCTTCAAGTCAGTTTTGGTAGAGCACAAAGTCCTTCATCACTTGTGTTAGTGGTGGGTAGTAGACTTGGCTCAGGCGATGTGTGCCCAGCGCTTGGCGGATCTGGATCCGACACATGAGGGCCAGACTGCGAGGTCGAGGACATCTCTTATTCAGCCGTGCCTGCTCCCTCACCAGGGCCGGGTCGGCACCGTGGTCCAGGAACAGCTGGACGAAGGCCGCGTTGCACCACTGCTGAGGGAAAGTAAACTAAAACTAAAAAATAGTCTTACTTTGTCAAAACAAGCGATTCAGCTATATTTAGAATCAGGAGAGACCATATAGAACATTTCACTTGGACCAAAATAAAAACTAAAATCGTTGAAAAACTTTTCTTTTAAGCCGTTCTAGTTTTTAGTTTTGTCCGGGTGAAATGTTATATGGTCTCTGCTGATTCTAAATATAGCTGAATCGCTTGGTTGGACAAAGTACAACTATTTTTATGAGCATTTTCTGAAATGTAGATAGAAAAGTTAATGGCGGATGAAATCCCTTGGTGCGTATGCTGAACGTTCTCTCTAGTCTTCTCTTTCCAACATGCCTTTTCATCTCAGGAGCCACCCTGTTATAAAGTGTACAGGTGCCATTGAGCTGGCGTCAGTGAGGAGAGCAAGAAGTCCAGCGCTGATGAGAAGAAAGCAGTGGAGGTTGTGGAGTTGAAAGGGGAGGAGAGGTGCTGAGGGAGAGAGTAGCCGAGCCTCCCTGCATCACAATGCAAAGTGAGAGAGTCGACTCGTGTGTGAAGAAAGCTGTCATCTGGCTCAGCAGGTTCACACCTGCAGGCGTAACACACACGCATCTCACATCTCATACCGCTCTGAGGTGTGGCTCTGCATCACAGACACTTGCAGGTCTCATGTGTGCATACCAGGGTGGGAATTGCACAGAGGCCATGGAGACCATTCACGCCATTCACGGAGGCCATGGTCTCCATTGTCCCTCTCTCTAGCTGTGATCCCCTGAGATCCCTAAGGCCACCTTGGCAGTGCCCTGCTACCAGCCTGCTACTGTCAGTTGCTTTAAAAGTGCCAGTGGTCTCAGTTTAATGTAGCTGCCCTTTGCAAAGGATGTGTCATTAAATCATTTGAACATGCATTTCAGAAAAGTCACTCTTCACGATGTCAATAGAGCAATTGCCTTTGTGCCCTTCTTTCTTTCTTTCTTTCTTTTTTGTGATGCTGAAGGCCAGATGGTCTTGATGCTGAAGATCAGATGGTTTTGATGCTGAAGATCAGATGGTCTTGATGCTGAAGATCAGATGGTTTTGATGCTGAAGATCAGATGGTTTTGATGCTCAAGGCCAGATGGTCTTGATGCTGAAGATCAGATGGTCTTGATGCTGAAGATCAGATGGTCTTGATGCTGAAGATCAGATGGTTTTGATGCTGAAGGCCAGATGGTCTTGATGCTGAAGATCAGATGGTCTTGATGCTGAAGATC